>NC_056748.1:210067083-210144583 GCF_019279795.1 Protopterus annectens
TTTCCACAGGATCATATTATGTAGCATGGCACATACTGTGAATATCTGTGCACCCATGGCTGGAGTATACTGCATGGCTTCACCAGATATATTGAGGCACCAGAACTGTGACAACAGAAGCACAAACACACACTCTATGATGTTCCTAGTTTGTGAGTGTGCCTCATTATGGAAGTCTTCTGTGGGTGTGGGTGTGCATTTGTGATGGGTGTCACACCCATGGTTCCAGTGCATAGCCAGCATCCCCAGTAAATGGCTGTGTGGGATGTCCCCCATAACAAACATCTGGTACAGCTGTGAAGTATGCAAGGTATGGTAGCCATGATAACTGCCAAGGCTTCCAGCACAGATATTTATGATAATCCCCTGGGCATTGCCTACAACCTGGCAGTTGATAGAGTGGTACCCCTTGCAGTTGATGTAGATTCTCCCCTCCTCACCAGGTGGTGTCTTGATGTGTACATGAGTGCACTCTATGGCACCCAGTACCTTACAGTAGTATGCTACACAGGAGAAGTATTACATATGCTCACTAGCATGTGGAAGAATGGCATCCAGGAACTGGTGGAGTACCCTGGATGCTGATGCTTGTGAGACACCCACCATGTCCCCAGTTGGTCTTTGGAAAGTGCCTGTAGCTATCAGTGTTGGCTGGTGACTTTAAATCAAAGGGCAGGAGACAGCTGAATGGGTGGGGTCAACTGGAAGGGGTGTGGCCAACTAGAAAGGGGCAGAGCTATGCTCAAAACCACAAAAACTGGGACTTTAATTAAATACACTGCTTTGGGTACCATACCATCAATAAAAGAGTCCAATCAAGACAAAATGAAGTGTAGAAGAAAAAAAACATTTCAATGCATTGGCTGCATGACAGCTTACTTAACATCTAGATGGAAAGAGAAAGATTGTGAAGCATGAAAAAATAAATTACTTTTTAAATACATTACTGGAATGCCAGTCAAAATCAAGTATAAAAAAAAACAAGCAGCACTCAACTCAAACCACTTTTCCTTGCACTGCAGTTCTAATTATAATTTATATTCAGCTTTATAAAAGTACCAAGTCACATGCTGAAAGTAGCAGTCTCTGTGATACCCCCACTTGTAAAAATGTTTCTTATCCAAAAAGACCTGCTGCCTGACAACAACTACCTACTTGTTTTATGGGGAACACATGATCAAAGTAAAAAATGAACAGCAAACAAGAAACAAGCTCAAGATAAATTGCTTAAAGGATTACTGCACAGGTTATGGACCACACACGATAAATTGGCATTCTATTTAGCTTACCGGTAAACCCTTCAAAGATGACTGCAAGTTTCCAGCAAGTGTAATGAGCTTCTTAAAATACTGTAATTCTGTTCTTTATTACAAATACTGTCATATGCATTTCAATACCCAAGGCCTATATGTTAGCTAGTTATGTAAGTATTCTCTGCATGGCAACAACAGAAAGGCTTTCAATGTTGGCAATTCTTTACCAGTCTGCTTATTAAAGCTTACTTGCATCTTACAGTCTCCAACATGCTTGCCTAATGGTCATTAAATCATTACTACTTAAACACAGAGCAATAGGCTCTGCAACAACATGCATTTTCTGAATAAGAATAAGCATAAATCAACAGTAAAAAATATGACAGAAAACCAGAAAATTCTGCAAAATCAAGGACAGATGAAAAGCCACTGTAGTACTTGTGTCTACTTTGGATGGGGGGATACTCTGCACACTTACACTGACGCATCCATAGTCACTATGTGGGGGAGTGGGGTGCAACAAGTATGTCACAATTTGAAATGTCTCTGGCTGATGGTGATGGCCCTGACACATTTCTCATACCTCTCAGCCTGAGAGCAAGACATCTGGACAAAGCCATAAACAGAAGTGGGACAAAGGCCCAAAAATAAGGACAATTTTTAAATACTGCTCTTATAAACTTAGAAAGATAAAAGAATAGTAGGTCTTGCATTAGTATGAATTTACTGAAGGGTATGAAATCTGAAACTCAAATGTCTGTCATTATTTTCTAACTTCAGTCTTTAATGATTTTCCACTAATTTGCAGAAAACCACAATTTTATGAAAAATGGACCAAAAATGTGATGCAAAAATATTAGATAGCCACACAATACAGCTGGGAACCTGTCAAAGAAGGGACACTTTTTTACTAGTAGTAGTGTTAACTTGAGCAGCTGACAAAATAAGAGAAACTACATGCATTTCTTAAAATAAAAGTAATATATAACTCTAATCATTACAATTATTTATTAATTGTAAACTCTCCATGATATCTTCCAAATTTGCCATTTTGTCGAGGGATTATTAGGGGGAGAACAACATTTTGAGCCAATATTGGGTACAGCTGAGAGGTTGGGATATACCTAATTCTATAAAGTGATTTATTTGTGCATTCCTCTCAACCTCTTAACACAGGAAATCTGGACAAGGCCAAATATATTGGGGGGAACATACAAACAGTACTAAAAATTGCTCTTGTATAAACTTAGACAGTTGACAGTATAACAGGTCTTGCTTTAGCATACATTTTTCTGAAGAATATGAAGTCTGAATCTCAATGTCTGTCATTATTTAGTGACTTCATTCCTAAATAATTTGCCAGAAAACCATACATTTTATGAGGAACAAACCAAAATTAAGAAGCAAAAATCTATTAATTCTGCAAAAATTTGGACAGTTAAGAGGCATAGTTCAGCCGCGGTTGTTTGAGTTTGACACCCTTCCCCTCCTCACAAAATCATGGCCGAATGAGGAATCCCCCCTGCAGCTATTCCAATGTCCCATTACTTGGCTATTTTACCCCATTTACTATAAACATTATAATGTGCATACTGCTTTACTTCTATGATGATCTAGATTTCATTTATAAGTTTTAGTTTACATTTTACAGCACAATACGAATAGACATCTGCTAAACAAAGCAATGCAGTCTCACAATGAAAATAGACTTAGCATTAAAACTTCTCTGCCCTTGAAACTCACATTCAGTGAAACAGCATTGAAACCCACATTCAAAGAAAATTCATCTGGCCAATGGCAGATAAAGATTAACTTTGGACTGTTTTCAAATCATAGTCCCCTTTCACAGGAAGCATACATGTGTTCTTTGATACACCTTCCTGATTGTATTAAATTATATTCCTTGTATAATACAGTATAGTTGTTAGAGGCCATTTTAAAATTATTGTTTTGAACATTTTTCCAGTAAACAATGAAACAAAATGCACGCACAAATAATGATGACAAAACTGCCCAATTCAGAACATTTCCATCATAAAAATCTACTCAAACTTCTACAATCCACCAGTATCAGTAAATATGCACAATATCTGCAGAAGTAAGTCATCTAAATAATTCCACATTAAAGAGATCTGTAACTAATGAAGAGGTTGCTGCTAGCAAACAACTTTATATTTCATTGTTTCATCTACAAATAACATACTGTTTGCCCTTGAGGAATAAATTGCCTATGTTATATTAAAAAAAATTATAAGTTAATAATATTGCAATACAGAATGGATGTCAAACTGATAACAGGCTCATCGTTACTAGGTATCTCAACCAAAGAGGAAATTCTCGGGACTTCAGCATCCATCCCCTTTAAAAGTGCAACGCAGTACAGTATCAGCAATGCCTCTATATACTGAGGGAGTAGAACCCACAGCCTTCTGCATAAAAAGCAAGTACACTATCTTTTGTGCTATTAACATTGCAAGCAGACTCAGCATAAGCAGCACTAAACTTCTCTTCAAGCTCTGAGCTCTTTGTAAAATCCACTTGGTACTCAACTATATCTCTCAACTTTGAACCACAAAAAATCTGGAAAAAGCCAACATTTATGGGGGGGGGGGGGGCAAAAGCCCACAAACTTATAATTTTGGAAAGTTGCTAGAATAAAATGCTATGTTATCACCATGCATTTCACTGCCAAGCCTTGAACTCAGGATCCTGTGTACTACAGTCAGAGCAACATACCACTATGCCAAATCAGCTGTTTCTTGAAAGACAGGTAGACTGAAACTTAAATGGCTATCATTTAGTGACTTCAGTTCCCACCATAGCTCTCAACCTTTTAGCACAAAAAAAAAACTGGACAAAGTCCATAATGGAGGAATACAGCCCCAAAAATAGGGACACATTTCAAATATTAATCTTCTAAACAGAAAATTGCTAGACGAAAAGGTTTTGTGTTACCATGTACCTTCTGAATGGGTCTATATTAGAAAACCGAAGACACATTCTTTCAATTGCATCTTAATCAAACTTAAAATGCTGAAAACACAAAATAAAAGTGGCTGTTAAGCAAATTCTTTCCCTGGGAAAGAATTCACTTGGCTGCTTGGGTACTTTGCCATTTTTGGCAATGTAGTGCGGTCTCTGAGTTGCTATATTTGAGTAGGGGTGTGTGGGGGGGCAACATCCCCCCCACTTAATGTAATGTTTGAAAATGTTGTTTATTTTTTTTTTGTTGTTCGAGCAGCGATTTTTTTCTCCTTCAGAAAAAATTGCTGTTCTGACACTTCGACATTGTAAGCTTTTCCTTACATAGGGTCGATTAATCACCGTTCACTTTTTTAAGCATTCAGTGATCTAATATAGACCCCTTCTGAAGAATATAAAGTCTGAAATTCAAATGCCTGTCATTATTTAGTGAATTCAGAAAAAACACAGATTTTATGAGGAATAGAACAGAATAAAATTATAAGGTACATTTTTCACAAGTGGTGGTGTGTAGGGAACTGAAGCTCTTGCTACCGGCTCCCAAGGTGCAGGGTTTGAGTCCCCCACCAGGGATATGTTTTCTCTAGCCACTAGGTATATTTAACTGGGGCATTACACACACAGACACACACACACACACAAACACACACACACACACACACACACACACACACACACACACACACACACACACACACACCTCTAAAGTCTATCCTATCCTACCTTCCATTAGCACTAAAGTCCATCCAAGTGATGAGAGCAGAACTTCTCATTCATCAGCACACTTGAGGAGCAAGCTCCTATCCAGCCTGCAGATGTTGCAGTCTGATCCCCTTCCAGTCTATGCAGTTGTATCTGCATAGACTTCTGGGATCTTTGCTGTTGCAGGCTGTCTTCCTATTCTGGACTGTCTCACCAGCAGTCTGGATTCTATGTGCATGTTCCGGACTGGTTCAGCAACAGTCCGGACTCAGGAAATGCAGTGCACATGCGGGAGTTCCAGGACTCGTGTTTGCCATTTTATTTTATTTTATTTTTTTTCTTTGTTGTTTTATTTTTCTTTTTTTTGTACAGCTGGGGGGCTGCAATCCTGCAGCCCAATAGCATGAGCTGCCCCTGGTAGCTAGTATCTTAAAGGCTACACATACTTTTGTTTCCACTGAGATGGGTTTCTCTCTGTTGGCTCTGGCTCTGAGCTGAGGGTGGCAAAGCTCAGTGAGTTCTTGTAGTATGCCCCTGTCCACTCTGCAGCACTCTACAATCTCCAGCTCATGTAGCCCCTGGAAGGTTACTCTGCATATGAACACTCTTGTCCTTCTCAGTCTAGGCCTATTGTCAGCAGCAGGGTTGACTTCAGCATCTAGCACATACAGATTTAGCAGACCTGCAGCAGTCCCTAGCATTCTCTCAGTTAGAATTTCGAAGTCTGTACTCCAATGGTGCAGAGTATGGGAGAAAATTAGATTGTAGGATGATGCATACTTTATAGTACTCTGCTATAGGTGCTGACTGTGTGACTGGCTACCTATGATGCATTGCACCTGCCTAGTATATCATTTAATGGCCCTAGATTAAGTTAAACTGTGGTCAAAACTAATTAATATGTCACTGGCATTTAGATACACACTGCACTGTGGTGCGTCACGCAAACATGCACCCCGTAGGTAAACAAAGCTTATCAGTCAGCGTACACACCTCCATGAAAGGACATGCTCAGCATGGTGGTGCACTGTGCAAATAGGCACAGCTAAGATGAAATAAGCTTAGAAGTCAGTGGACACACCCTCCCCTGATGTCAGCTACCTTCTCTGTAAACACCAACATAGTTCTCTACCTACACTGAGGGGACACAATTACCCATTTACCCTATTCAGTAACTCCACCTCATTTGCATAGAGATCAGTGCTCATAGCCTGGAAATGATATACTTCATAGCCTTACCATGTTAGCAATAGCACCAATGCACCATTGTACATACTCCACACAGGGTCCTGTAATACATTTCTGTCACGTAATATTAATTTTGTTTTTTCCAATTTTTTTTTTTTATAAAGCATGTTTGTGAACTACAGAGCACCATGCAAACATGCCCAAATTATTAAAAAATTATTAAAAAAAATAAAATTAACTTAATTCCTTCAATTTTTCAGACACGTGTTGGATAGTTCGCTCATATCTGTATTTGGTATGCCTATTCTGTCCATCTGTCTACATCTTCCTTTTTTCTGTCTACATTCCTGCACATGGAACTTTTCCATGTACACTATGGACACTGACACAGGGCCTAAAGAACTGCCTACCTGCTTGCTGAATCACTTTACCTCCCTCATTTGCATGAGATTCACCTGTTTATCAGGTGATTTGCATGCCACATAAATCCCTGTGTTGGCACGTGCATGCTCGCTGGCCAGCAGTACTTACTGAATGTAATACCTGCTTACTTTCATGTAAGCACTGAGGCATGATACCTACACAGTAAAAAAGGTTCTTATAGGCTTTATTAAATTCCCCTTTTGTCTTCTCTATCAGAATTTGCTCTCAAGGTGAGTTTCTTGGCATCCATGTCTGAAACACATAATTAGGCGGTTACAATCGGAGACCAGATCATAAGCCTCTCTGTTTCAGGCATACCATTTTCTCTCTTCACTCGTCTTTTCCACCTTTCTCTTCTTCCTCCTCTTTTTCATTCTTTTCAGGTCTGATAACTTATCATCTAATTGGCTCACTCCCTCTGTCTTACATTTTGTTAGCTTAATTTACAGATTGTTTTCCTATGTTTGTCCAGCTGTACATACATCCAGTATACTGCCTCATCTTGCTGATTTTATCATTCCTTATGGATATCATTTACTGCAGGGGATTACATCTCTGAGCTATTAATAAGCTGATTATTGTGCCATTGCACAGGGTCTAATTCCTTCCACCTTCAAATGTCTACTGCATAATTCTGAGCAAGTGACTTAACCAAATGGTGCTCCCAGGTCACCCTTGAAAAGGGACAGTTAGTCAAATAGGCTTACTCCATCAACAAACAGGTAAAAAATAATTTTGTATTGCATATACTGATATATTCTATACAGTAGAATATAATATAAATATGACTGTCTTCCACTAATGCTTTTGTAACATGGTTAATTATGAGAATGCCATTTGCTGGTTGGAAATAATAATGTGTTTTTTTATTCTTTGACTTGCTGATGTTTGCAGCTTACACACATATGTGTTATCAAATATTTAATCATTTTAGTTCCTATTTTTACTTATATTTACGAAAATGTTCATCTATGAATTGCAATTTTCATACTCTCCTTTTACAGAAATGCATGTGTTACACAGTGCATTCCCATGGTATCCAGGAAGGTCTGATATAACACTGTTCTGCTGCCTACGGTATACAAATCACTGAGGAGACTACCTACTTTTGTACAACACATATCTCATTGGTGCAGTCTTCATTCTAACAAGTGTTTCTTAACATAGATATTAGGCTGTTTCCTATACAAAGAGAGCAAGAGATAGATAACTATATCTATGTATGTATCTGTCTATAATTAAATATACCAATTTTGAGATCACACTACAGCGAGGAAAATGGTAAATATATCATTTTGTCTGTACACCAATCTCCATTTAAACTGTTTGAACTTTCACAAATTCGATCTTATAGTCTCAGCCAGTCAATCCAAGCAGTCTCCAATAGATGGGTTAGCAAAAAACTACTTGTAACAACAAATCCAACCAGGGAGAACAGAGATCACATGAATTTGCGAATAAAACAGCTTTTTTGTTACTTCTGTCTTAAAATGACTTCATCAGAATAAACTTCAAAGAATAAAACTTCCTTTTATACAAAACTAAACCAATCTTTCAATTAAACAATCAATCAATCATACTTAAAACTTAAAAAAGTTTTCTGAAAGCATAAAAATATGTCAATGAAAACAGCAAATAACAGGCATTCATCAAATAGTGCTCATATAATAAAACTGGTTTAACCAAGGTTAATCAAGGACTGTTCAGCTTCTATTTAAAAAAAAAAAAAACATTTAATATTGATATAATCATTCATGCCTGGTGGTCTGTCAGCTGCTAACTTCAGCTGCCAAATAGTTTTTCTCTGGTCTAGCCTATCTTTGTAATAACCTTCTTTGATGTTCCTAGGGACTTGTTCCAAAACGGAAAACATATTTTTTTATAATTACAACAACAAATAGTATGTTTAAAATGTGCGTTATGATTTTTCATCTTGATAGAGTATAAATGTTCCCTCATCCTTACATTTAAACCCCTAGTGGGCATCCCAACATAAAATTCACAACAAAAAGAACATAGTTCAACATATACTATTCCAGAGGTTTTACAACTATATACTCCATTAACAGGAATAGTTTTATTTAAGTGAGCCAGTTCTATGTAAGGGCCTTCAAGGATGAATCTACACATATTGCTTAAAACACACTTGTACATCCCATTAGTTCTATTACTATCATAATGTACAAGTTCATTAAAACTGTCACTTTGTTAACAAGTTTTGATGTTATACCTATTTTTAAAAATAAATCTGGGCTTATCACCAACAATCTTAAATAATTCAAGGTTGACCTTAATAATATTCAAATTCTTGTTAATTATAGAAATAATGTTCTTCCAGTCTGTGGACATGTCAAGACAACATGAAATGTTGTAATTAGTACTAATAGTTGGCTTTTGTTTTTTAAAAACCAAGTCCAGAAACCAATATATGTATTATATCAGTTTACCTATATTTCTTTACATCATTAGCAAGTTCAGTTAACATGTCCAGCTCATAGCCTCACTCTAGAAACATTTGAATAATAAAAGAAATGCCCTGATCAAATTTAGAGTAATCTGAAATCATTCTTGAAGCACAAATAAATTGACCCTTAGTAATGTTGTTTTTTTAAATAAACTGGTTGATTACTAGAGTAATGCAAATAGTTGTTACCAAAGGTGTTCTTTCTATAAAGTTCACTAGTAAGCTTGTTAATATTTAGATCACATTTAACAGTAAAATCCAAAAAGTTAACTGTCAAACCAGCATTGCTCAGGGTAAATTTTAAAAATTCAGAAATATTTTTCATGTTTCTAGCAAACTGGTGAACATATTCAATGTTTCCTTCTAAAATAAAAAAAAAATCATCAACATAGCTAACATAAAAAAACTACTTTCCAAACAGAAAAAAGTGGCCTAAGTAAAGTTTGTTTCCACCACCCAAGAATTATTTTAGCATATACAGGCTCAGCAGCAGACCCCATAATTACCCCCTATTTTGTTTATAAATGTTTCTGTTAAACAGAAAACAAATGTTGTGGAGTAACAATTCCAGAAGCACACCACAGACAAAATGTTCATTTTCTCATGAGGTATGCAAGTAAAACGTGCATTAATGTCTACAGTAGATAAAATGCTCTTCTCAGAATCAAAGTTATAATTTAAATTAAAAACTCTGATTTTATCCAAAAAATCCCTGGAGTCTTTAATAAAAAACTCCATTTTTGAACTATAGGGTTTAAGAAATAATCAAGAACTAGAGAAATTCCTTCTGTGACATAGTGAGGGGTAGAGACAATAGGCCGGAAAGGAGGTTTGTTGGGATCTTTGTGGATCTTTGGGATACCAGAGATCCCAACATAGGTTGATCTGCTGTCATAAAATTGTACAATTCAGGAGATATATTACTTTCCATTAGCAATTCATAAAGCTGACACCAAACTTTTTTGTAACTTTCATGTACAGTAGAGTAATCAACAGGTAAATATTCATTAATATTAGATTTTTTTCCCATTAATTTCAATGTATTTAGCATGTTCCATAATAATTAACCCATCAGCTTTCATAAATCTTAAGTTGGTAGGTTCTTGTAATTTCATTGAAGTTTTTCATTGTACTCCACTAAGGTTGTAGTGAGGAGAACTAATCTTTTGATTGTTAATTTTACTAATTTCTTTCTCACAATAGTTTTCAAAAACCTGTATAGTGTTGTTCAAAGAAGGATAGTAAATACTTGGTTTGTGAAAAATGCACTTATTAAAATTAACATCAGACAAAGCATACTTCAAATTAAGTTTGCGACAAAACATTTTCAAATTCAATAAAGTGCTACTTAAATCCATCCTTCTCGAAGGAATAAACTTCAATCCTAGCTTTAAAACAGAAACTTGCTCACTAGACAAAATGTGATCAGATAAATTATAAATTTTACCAGAATGCTCTGTTTTGTTGACATTTCACATTAAATACTTAATTTCTTTTTTGTTCTGGCAGGAAGTTTCTTTGATGTATTTTTACCTTCTTCCTTCTATTCGAAATTGTTTTATGGATGTGTCCCTAAAGGGTTGACTGAATTAATATAGGAGGCTTTAGAAGAAGAAATAGTAGGAGAATCACAATTTTCTTGTTCTCCACTTCCCAAAAAATCTTTTGCATGGTTTGTTTTCACGTTTATATCCCAATCTGAATGTAAAGACATCCTAGGCCTCTGGTCTTCCTTGATGTCATTGGGTTTATCATTGACCCACTTAAGATTGGTAAACTGGATACCATAACAATAAACAGCAGTTCTGTTAGTGTTAGAATTAAAGGACCTTCTTGTTTCTAAGATTTTAGCAAAGTGACTATAAACATTATTAGAATTATATATTAATATTAGATATATTATATCTACATAAGACAGAGCCCCTCACTATCACTCTTCAAGAGGACCCTGATGAGTGGATGGGTAACAGAAAGTTCACACCGGGGATCACACCAACAGCACTACTAGATAGGGGCTAAGGGTACTAGCTGCTAGTACAAGGGTCTAGGGAACTACTAAAGGGGTGGTGAATACCACACAACGTGACTGGGCTAATATATGCCTTCGGGCAGATAGCCAGTACCAAGCTATGAACCTATATGCAGTAATGTCCTTTTTCAGTTTTTTAAATTTCCTCTGAATAAGACTTTCCTCAAAATTTTCAATTATAGCCAGTAAAGTGTTATATTCAGTATCAAAAGATGGTACAATTTTTTTAACAATCCTTGTAGGGAATTCTCACTTTTTAAGATTTCAATTCCCAAGTCATTAGTCCTTTGTTTATTGTGAACTAAAAGTAAATGTAAAAAAAAAAGCCCTACTTTAGTAAAAAAGGATGTCAGTTTGTACAAGAAGTCATCAATCAGTCAATTAAACTTAAAACAGTTTTCTGAAAGCATAAAAAGATGTCAATGAAAACAGCACGTAACAAACATTCCTCAAATAGTGATTGTGTAATTGAAAGATTGTTTCATAATTTGGTATAAAAGGAAGTTTTGTCCTTTGAATTTTATTCTGATGAAGTCTCTTCAAGATGAAAGCAACAATAAAGCTGTTTTGTTCACTAATTCTTGTGGTCTCCATTATAGTCTCAACCATAAAAGTAGACCTGTGTGTGTACACACACACACACACACACACACACACACACACACACATATATATATATATATATATATATTTTTTTTTTTTTTTTTTTTTTTTTTTTTTGGTTTCATGCAAACCTCAAGTAGACTGTACGAAGCTGACAATGTTTTTCTCAGGATCATACAATTACACAAAAATTCTAGGTTTCAGACTATGATTGTACCAAATTTAATTTGTATGTTTTGTATGTGTGTGTAGGTTTACATGCAATCCAACATAATTTGAATTTCACTTTGTAGCATTTGACCAAAAGAAATTTGGCTGAGTCCTGTAAAGAGTTTCAATCACTGTAGGCTAATGTATTTTATCAATATAAGTGAGATGATGTGTTGCCTTCACTTACACAGACTGTATGCAGTGTGTGTTTTTTTTCTGAAAATCAATAGTCTGTGGTATAAGGAAATTCTTCCTTTTTGGTGTGGTAAATTTATTTTGGAGTGGTATATTTATTTTGGAGTGGTATATATATTTTTTGCAGAGGATGTGGAGTGCAAGACTCTCCTACATAATTATTGTACTTGTTTTTAGTATGTCTATTAGTGTTTTGCTTTGATTTTATATGTCTGTGGTATGTTATATCAATTATTAATGTAATCGACATCAAATAACAAATAGAGCTCCTGCATATAAATTAAACTCACAGTATCAATGGAAACTGCAGATGCTCGAAGGCAGCATGTAAATCCAAATCCAAACCAATGTCCTTTGCACCTCAACACACAGTGCTCCTTATATATATATATATATCTATATATATATATATATATATATATATATATATATATATATATATATATATATATATATATATATATAGATAGATAGATATATAGAAGAAGAGAAAGAGGAAGGCATGCCCGAAGGCAGGAAGAGAGAAGGAAGGTTAGGAGTGTAGTACTGAGGGTAGGAACTTTGAATGTTGGCAGTATGACTGGTAAAGGGAGAGAGCTAGCCGATATGATGGACAGAAGGAAGGTTGATATATTGTGCGCGCAAGAGACAAGATGGCAGGGAAGTAAGGCCAAGTGTATAGGAGGCGGGTTCAAATTACTCTATCATGGTGTGGATGGCAGAAGAAATGGGGTAGGGGTTATCCTAACGGAACAGTATGCCAAGAGTGTTTTGGAGGTGAAGAGAGTGTCTGATAGAGTGATGTTTATGAAGCTTGAAATTGATGGTGTAATGATGAATGTTGTTAGTGCATATGCTCCACAAGTTGGGTGTGCGATGGATGAGAAAAAAAAATGTTGGAGTGAGTTGGATAAAGTGGTGGTGAGTGTACCAAAGGGTGAGAGACTAATGATTGGAGCGGACTTCAATGGGCATGTTGGTGAAGTGAACAGAGGGGATGAAGAAGTGATGGGTAGGTATGGTGTTAAGGAGAGGAATGCAGAAGGTCAGATGATTGTGGATTTTGCGAGAAGGATGGACATGGCTGTGGTGAATACGTATTTTAAGAAGAGGGGGGAGCATAGCGTGATGTACAAGAGTGGAGCAAGATGCACACAGGTGGATTATATCCTATGTAGGAGGGCCAGGCTGAAGGAGATTGGAGACTGTAAAGTGGTGACTGGGGAAAGTGTAGTTAAGCAGCATAGAATGGTGGTCTGCAGGATGATGTTGGTGATCAAGAGGCGGAGGAGGTGTGTGAAAGCAGTGCCAAGGATTAAATGTTGGAAGTTAAAAAAGGGTGATTGTGAGGTGGAGTTCTGGGAAGAGTTAAGACAGGCACTGGGAGGCAATGAAGAGTTACCGAATAGCTGGGTAACTACAGCAGAGCTAGTAAGGGAGACTGCTAGGAAGGTGCTTGGTGTGACATCTGGACAGAGGAAGGAGGACAAGGAGACATGGTGGTGGAATGAGGAAGTGCAGGAGAGTATACAGAGGAAGAGGCTGGCGATGAAGAAGTGGGATTGTCAAAGAGATGACGAAAGTAGACATGAGTATAAGGAGATGCGGCGCATGGCAAAGAGAGAGGGGGCGAAGGATAAGGCATATAGAGAGTTGTATGAGAGATTGGACACTAAAGAGGGGAAAAAGGACCTGTACCAATTGGCTAGACAGAGGATCAGAGCTGGGAAAGATGTGCAGCAGGTACGGGTGATAAAGGACAGTAAGAGAAACATACTCACATGTGAGGAGAGTGTGCTGAGTAGATGGAAAGAGTACTTTGAAGGGCTGATGAATGAAGAGAATGAGAAAGAGAGAAGGTTGGATGATGTGGGGATAGTGAATCTGGAAGTGAAGCAGATTAGCAAGGAGGAAGTAAGGACAGCTACGAAGAGGATGAAGAATGGAGAGGCTGATGGCCCAGATGACATACCAGTGGAAGCATGGAGGTGCTTAGGAGAAATGGCAGTGGAAATTTTAACCAGATTGTTTAATGAAATTTTGGAAAGTCAGAGGATGCCTGAGGAGTGGAGAAAAAGTGTTTTGGTACCTATCTTTAAGAATAATGGTGATGTGCAGAGCTGCAGTAACTACAGAGGGATAACATTGATCAGTCACAGCTTGAAGTTATGTGGAAGAGTAGTGGAAGCTAGGTTAAGAAGGGAGGTGATGATTAGTGATCAGCAGTATGGTTTCATGCCAGGACAGAGCACTACCGATGCAATATTTGCTCTGAGAGTGTTGTTGGAGAAATACAGAGAAGGTCAGAAGGAGTTGCATTGTGGACTTTTGGTATTGTATGAGGAAGTCGGGAGTGGCAGAGAAGTATGTAAGAGTGGTACAGGATATGTACAAGGGTAGTGTGACATTGGTGAGGACTGCGGTGGGAGTGACACATACGTTTAAGGCGGAGGTGGGATTACATCAAGGATCAGCTCTGAGCCCTTTCTTATTTACAGTGGTGATGGACAGGTTGACAGATGAGATTAGACAGGAGGCCCAGTGGACTACGATGTTTGCAGATGACATTGTGATATGTAGTGAGAGTAGGGACCAGGTTAAGGAGACCGGGGAGAGGTGGAAATATGCTTTAGAGAGGAGAGTAATGAAGGTCAGCAGGGCTAAAACAGAATATATGTGTATAAATGAGAGGGAGGGTAGAGGAATGGTGAGGATGCAGGGGGTAGAGTTGGTAAAGGTGGATGAGTTTAAGTACTTGGGATCAACAGTTCAGAGTAATGGTGAGTGTGGAAGAGAGGTGAAGAAGAGAGTACAGACAGGGTGGAATGGGTGGAGAAGAGTGTCAGGAGTGATTTGTGACAGACAGGTACCAATAAGAGTGAAAGGGAAGGTCTACAAGAGGGTAGTGAGACCAGTTATGTTATATGGGTTGGAGACGGTAGCATTGTCGAAAAGGCAGGAGTCAGAGCTGGATGTGGCAGTGTTAAAGATGTTAAGATTTGCACTGGGTGTGACTAAGATGGACAGGATTAGGAATCAGTATATTAGAGAGTCAGCTCAGATTGGACAGTTTGGAGACAGAGCAAGAGAGGTGAGATTGCGTTGGTTTGGACATGTGCTGAGAAGGGATGCTGAGTATATTGGGAAAAGGATGCTAAGGATAGAGCTGTCAGGTAAGAGGAAAAGAGGAAGGCCTAAAATGAGGTTTATGGATGTGGTGAGAGAGGACATGCAGGTGGTTGGTTTGACAGAGCAAGATGCAGAGGGCAGGAAGAAATGGAAACAGATGATCCACTGTGGCGACCCCTAACAGGGACAGCTGAAAGAAGATGATGATGATCAACACTAAGGTCACACAACAGAGAGGAAAGGCATACTCCCTTCCCTGCTATAAAAAAATTCATAGTGATATTGTGAGTTTGAGATTGTTGTCAGTGAAACTCTACTTCTCATACAATTGTGGTACTCACATTTATTCGACAAACTGCCTATAGAGAAGTTGGCCTCTGCCAATTAGAATACCCTGTTTAGTATCAGTAATGAATCAACTAATAAGTCCCCTGACACTTTCATTTCTTCAGTGTCATAGTTCAGAGATGTGTAACATCACATGAGTCTTTCAATGCAACCAAGCCAGATTACTAGATTCCACTATAAACTGGCATGGGCTTTGGTACTTTTATGGTTCATGTAGCATGAAATAGGTGATATATAGATGTAACAAAACAAAGCACAAATACTTTAGAATAACAATATACAGAAGTTATGACTCATCATAAAAGTGTTAAAGAAAACATAAGTTATAGAGATAGACTGTAACTTAACAGTTATACTTTTCTGGCAGGAGAGTGGTTGGGTACCTACACACAGAAACTGAGGGGGGGGGTGCATACTCATCTCTCAAGAAATGTTTTTGAATACAGACAATTCATTGACATTTTCTGAAAAATGAGACCTGGATATCTGTAGTGGATTTGATAGGAGCATATAATGACTGACATTGTACCCCAGTTTCCTGAAAATAAGCTAAGTTAAGAAAGGGCAGGAACATAAGTTATTGTTCACCTTTTTCTCATATGCTGACCACAGGAAGTGAAGGCTGCTAATTGTCCAGAGTGCATAAGTTTTCCTCTCAGAAGAAAAGTTAGATGACAGCTACCTATTCCATTACAGTGTGAGATGAGGTAAGGTCTGCAATAGCTTAATATACCACTCTCCCTAATGTAGCAGGTACTCAAATTTAATGAAGTGGTAATAAGCGTGGATGTCCACTCCAACTCTTAATCCAGTTATACTGCTCATTCTGTCAATAAGTTAGCACATGACACAACAGCAGGGTGAAAACTTGCTCCTCCCACAGTAAAAAGGTGACGTAGTGATTGATGTTCATTTCCTCTCACCTCGTTTAGTTCCAACATACAGCATGTTAACTGAAACAGATACATCTCTGTCAAAACAAAAATAATTCAGTGCCTATTTTGTGTTATGGCTGTTGATATAGGAATGTGTCAGTGAGCCTGGCATAAACCTATGCAGATCTCTGCATACCTCTTAACCTCTTAGTGCAAGAAATCTGGACAAAGCCTAAAATTTTGGGGGGGAACAAAGGCTCAAAAATAGGAACAGCTTTTAAATATTGCTCTTATAAACTTAGAAAGTTGCTAGAATGACAGGTTTTGTATTAACATGCATTTTCTGAATGATATGAAGTCTGTAATTCAAATGAATTTCCTTATTTAGGGACTTCGGTCCTCAGTAATTTGCCAGAAAACCATAAATTTTATAAGGGACAAACAAAACATATGAGGCAAAAATCAGGACATTCTACGAAAATCTGTACAGTTGAAACTAAAGAGAAAGCGTTCACTCCACACCAAAAAATGTAACAAACTAGCGGTAAAAGAACGCCAACATCCGCTCATCCAGAACACAACAATGTTGCAATAGCTGCCTTCAAACTGAGTCCAGTAGAAATATCCAAAGTAAACATCATCATTTATTTATTTTATTTATTTATTTTACATTTGTTGACCGGGCTAGTCCAACTGGATACATATCCTTTTTCAGTAGAGGCCCGGGGAGAAAAGCTCCCAATTTCGGAACATAATAACAATGCAAATAAGAATAACAATAAAAATAACAATACAATACGAAAAAAAACATAGTGAAACCACAGAAACAAGGAGACATCAAGATGTATCAGCTAGATTGTTTGCACGTACATTTTGTTTGTTTGGCCACTTAACATGTGTGCAATTAAGGAAGTAAAAATTACAATATAAGCTCTTAAAAGGGAGATGAGAGAAGAGGGGCTAAGAGGCGTGTTGGATTTAATCAGGGTTTAGACATGGGCATAACCATTGGGACTTGAGTATTGCTCGGAGATGAGTTTTGTATAGGTTAATGGAAGTCATGAGTCTAAGGCTGTTTGGGAGTGAGTTCCATTGCTTCCCAATAGAGTTAGCATAAAGAGCATCACCTCCCACATTGTTTGATTTGATAGTCATTACCTGGTTACTGTTTGCAGATCGAAGGCAGCTTAAGTTGGAGTAAGGGGTCAGGATTTTGGACAGGGCAGGGGTATTATCAGGTTGATTAATAATTTTAAAAGCTTGATTAGTTGATTAAATTTGAGGAGATTAGGTAGTTCAAGCCAGTCCAGTTTCTTTAGGTTGACACAATGGTGGGTCCGATAGGATGTTCCTGTGACAAATCTAGCAATGTGATGGTAGGTAGTGGAGAGGTTGTTAAGCTCACGTTTATTGAGGAAGGAGAATATTGGGGAGGCATATAATAATGTGGAGAGGAGATGAGTACGTGCAATGGTTAGTTTTGCATGGGGAGTAAGACAGTTCCTGATTCTATACATTGAGCCTAATTTTTTGTTAACTGACTTAATGGTTTGGGCAATGTGCATGTCAAATTTGAGCTTATGGTCAATTGTGATGCCTAATAGTTTCGTGGGTGACGGGCTCTATGATGGTGCCATTAATGGATTCAACAAAGAAGGTCCTATGATTCACAGGGGGAGGTTCTTGAGCTATGGGAGTTGTTGTCGAGGGGAGGAAGAGAAGTAACTTGGTTTTAGTTGGGTTTAGGATGAGTTTCAGGTCAGAGAACCATTTTTCGACTGTAGCAAAACATTGTTGGGTGGCTGCTTGGAGTTTCTGAAGAGAGAGGTCGGAGCAGATCAGGGTGGAGTCATCTGCATATTGAATGCAGGTGGCTGTGGGGATAACAGAGTACAGATCATTTATAAAACAGAGAAAAGAAGGGGACCAAGAATGGAGCCCTGAGGAACCCCAATGTTATTAGGCAGCAGTTGGGATAGACTATTTTGCCATTGGACTGCTTGTTGCCGGTCAGCTAGATAGTCCTTAAACCAGTTTAGTGCTGATTTGTCAAGATGAAGGGTTTGCAGGGTGTGGAGCAATAATTGGTGGTTGACCATGTCGAAAGCTTTTGACAAGTCCAGAAAGAGAGCAGAGGATATAAGTTTCTTATTGCGGTTGCTATTAATTGAGTCAACAAAGGAGAGGAGAGCACTGGTCGTACTGTGATGGGGGCGGAAGCCATGCTGGGTAATAGAAAGAAGATTATTGATGGTGAGGTAGTGAAGGAATTGTTTGTGAACACACCGTTCCAATATCTTAGCCAGAGGAGACAGTATTGCGATAGGCCTGTAGTTGGAGGTTTCCTTAGAGGACCCTCCCTTATGGAGTGGGATGATGTAAGAGGTTTTCCAAATTGAGGGGATGGTGGCCTCAGATAGAGACCTGTTAATCAATATTGATATGGGATAGGCAATGGCATCCGATGCTAATTGTAAGTATTCTGCTGGGAGGCGATCGGCCGCAAGGGTGGACGGTTTCAGTTTTTTTAATAGGGTACGAATATAGGAGGTAGATACTGTTTGGAGTTTAAAGGAGATAGAAGGTGAGTCATTGGGCTGGGTTAAGAGTGAGGAGGAATTAGGTAGATGATTGGCTAGGGACTGGATAGTCTCAGTGAAAAAAATGTTAAAGGAATTGGCAACATCCTCTGGATGTTTGTTAGTGAGTTGGTCAGGCGTTGGGGTAGTAGATTTGCCTGGGTGGAGGAGGTTATTAAATGCAGCCCAGAACTTTTTAGGGTTAGACTGATGTTTGTCCTGGAGATGGCAGAAGTAGTGTTTTTTGTCTCTAGCAACGTCAGATTTCGTGGAGTTTCTCAGCTGTTGAAATTTAATACGGTTAAGGGGAGTTTTGGTTGTTCTCCAAGTTTTCCAAGCATGGTCACGGAGTTTAATTTTATCTTTGGTTTCTTTTGAAAGCCAGGGAGCTATACGGTCTTTGGTTCTAATTAGGCGGGTTGGGGCATGGGAATCAAGAATGTTTAGAAATGTGTCATTGAAGTATGACACACATTCTCCTAAGGGAATGGTATATAGGGACGACCAATTGCAGACTTTTAGTTCTGCTAGGAATAGTTCAAGGTTAAACTTTTTCTTATTTCTGATAAGCTTGTAGATGGGTGACTTGATAAAAGCAAATGTGTGCTTTATAATATAAGTGATAAGGTGATCACTAAGGTCATTTGGGAGGGTGCCGGTGGTATAGTTGTTCGGATCTTTATTGATAAGTATCCAGTCAATCATACTCTCTTTTTGATGTGTGTTGCCAATTCTGGTTGGAGATGAGATTTTTTGGGAGAAGCCGTATAGATTAATTGGGTGGGGATTTGTCTCAGAGGAGTAGGGGGACCAATCAATGTTAAAGTCCCCTAGTATAATGGTTTCTTGAGGGTAGTTGTTGGCCAACCAACATAAGGTTTGCTCTAGGTTATCTATATTCTTCCCTGGTGGGATATAGATAACTACCAGGTTAATACATTTTTGGGAGTTTATGCAAATCTTTAGTGCAAGCAGTTCAATATTAGAGACCTGAGGGGGATGCAGAGGGTTCTTAGAGATGTTTAGTCTGTTCTTATACATGACAGCTATTCCCCCGCCCTTTCTAGTTATTCTATCTTTCCTTAGTATGTTATAACCCGGTGGAAGAATTTCTTCATCCTTCGTGGCGGGTTTCAGCCATGTTTCAGAGAGACACATGATGTCTGGGGAATGGGTAGCTATCAAAGCATGTAAGTTATGTACTTTATTGTTTATGCTTCTCAGGTTGAGGTGAAGGGTAAGGAGGGAGGTATTAGGAGTATGAGGTAATGTTGAGGTGCCAGAATCAGGATGAGTGGCAGGGCCTGGGTTGGGGTGAATATCTCCATTTTGAGTAATACATTTCCAAGAATTCCTAGACCCGCTTTTGTATATAAGATGGGGAAAAATATTAAAGATCAATTCGCCTATAATCATGTATAAGACAGATGTCCTTAAGAAAAAGAGTATGTTTGTTCCATCTATGAACCCCTGTGTTCAGATTTACGATAGGTTGGTAACAACAGATTTATCAGACACAAAATCAGGTTGCCAAGAAAAAGATGAGAAGCAATCTATCCCGAGGTGAACAAAACACTCTAAAAGAGTTGAGAACCAACAACAACATACGGGCAATGAAACCTGATAAGGGTGGGGGGTTGTTATTTATGATAGTATGGAATACAGTACCAAAATGCATGATATTCTACATGCATCTAGAAACTATGAAACTGTCTCCTTAAATGAACTAAATATAGCTTATAGGCGAATTGATCTGAATATTGAGGAATTCTTATTGGATAGACGGATAACTGAAGATACATACAATTATCTCAGAGTTGATTACCCTAAAATGGCCACTTTAATAGGCATACCAAAAATCCATAAGGATATCAGTAACCCACCATCCCGGCCTATAATATCAGGCAGTAAGTCTAAAACTTTCCCATTAGGCGTAGTAGTAGATACTATGCTTAAACACTTATATGGTGAAGTTACTCATATGGTTAAAGACTCGTGAGAATTCTTAAAAAAATTATCCAGTGGACATTTGGAAACAAGGATATTTATTTGCATCTATTGATGTAGTGGATTTATTCTCATGCATACCTAAAGACGAAGGAATGGAAGCCTTCACTAACAGTATAAGGAAATACAGTCACCTTGAATGGGATAAGGTTTGTTTGGTACTGGAACTTATGTCTATAGTTCTAGACCATAATTATATCTATTATGAAGGCGAATTATTTAGACAAACCAAAGGCGTTGCTATGGGGGTGTCTTGTGCCCCCATATTCGCAAATTTGGTTATGCTTGATTGGGAAGAGACCACTATTTTTAACAGTGAATATTACGGAAATATCAAATACTATTCACGTTTTCTAGATGACATTTATATTTTGTGGGAAGGAGACCAAGATACATTCAACAAATTCATCTAATTTTTAAATAATAGTTGTGGGCTCTTGAAGTTCACATCCACTAGTAGTAGTGAAGGAGTTGCCTACTTAGATACAATTATATCGAGTACTGAGGATGGTTTCAAGTCTAGAATATATAGGAAAAATACTTTCACTAATTCTTATTTAGAATACACTAGCAATCATCCTAAAAAATTGATGCACGATATTTTTAAGGGACAGTGCATCAGAGCTGTAAGGATGACTTCTGAACAAGCAGATATGGTATGTGAACTGAAATACATAACTGATCTATTTAAAAAAGAGGATATGACCAGAGTATGATGAGGGATGTTAAAGAATATGTTATAAGTGAATGGGGAAAGAAATATACCCCACTATTGGGATCTAACAGAAAAGGTGTGGATATGGTTAATGATATCAACTGTATGAAGACCCCTAAATTGTTTAGTAGGGCTTGCGTCTTAGAATATGGACCACATACAAACAAAATAAAAGACATATTAACAGATTAATGGAATGTCTTAATGGTGGACCAGGATTTGACAGACACTTTGGGCCCTAGACCCGCTTTTGTATATAAGATGGGGAAAAATATTAAAGCTTATTTGGAAAGGGGTATAAGAAACATAGGGTTGGACAACAGTACTAAGCACACGTCAAAATGTGGCACTTGCAATCAGTGCCATGCCATAAAATGAAGACGAAGGCACTGTTCTGGATAACATTAATAAGGCAAGATTGAGGTTTAAACAGAGAAATTGCAATTCGAAGTTTGTCATTTATTTAGCGAAATGTAAGGCTTGTCCAGGATACTATATAGGAAAAGCAGAGAGGTATTTTAAGAAACAGATATATGCACACCTTTATAGTATCAGGACGAAGAACATAAATAATGCATTATATAGGCATGTAGAAAAATATGGTACAGAGCATATTTTTAATTTTGCTATATTGGAAAATGTTGTAATGGATCCCACAGGTGGTGATTACAAATGTATAGTTGCATATAAAGAAGTTTGGTGGCAATTGCTAACAGATGCCGCTACACCACCAGGTCTTAACGACCATATTTCCATCAAACCTTTACTTAATATTAGATAGAAGGACAATTTTATTAGATATTTATATTTCTTTTTTAGATCATGCAGTAGATTACCATTAGGGTAGATAATTTATATAATGGATGTTACACATTTTTTAGTACTATTTTTAATACATATTATTTTTATAGTTTGGTACAAACAGTTACACCAATTTGTAAAGTATTGGTAGATTTTGCAGCAGGCAATTATTTTCAGTATAAAGTTTTATATTTGCTATGAATTGGCATGTATGAATTGTATTAATAAGTGTGGTGTCACTTTAAGTGGAATTGGCGCCAAAGAAACTATTTAAACACTTTGTATCAGCTGGTCTAATTGTTCTGATGAGGCTAACATTTACTTGTTTTTATCTCAATAAGTGACTTTGCAATTTTTTACCACGATTGTGGTGATATTTACTTTGGATATTTCTACTGGACTCAGTTTGAAGGCAGTTATTGCAACATTGTTGTGCTCTGAATGAGCGGATGTTGGCGTTCTTTTACCACTAGTTTGTTACAAAATCTGTCCAGTTGAGAGGAGATGGATCTGTGTCACAATATTATGTTATATTGTTAGTAGGACAGACTTATGAATCTGATCTAGACAATACCATAGTGGCACATGTACATCTCTCTTTCAGAAATTTATGGCACAATCCTATTCACAGTGACATACAGATATAAAGCTCTAACTACTGCCCATGAGGCCCAGGCTCAATTAGTTGATGAGGTATCTGAGACCCTGGCAGGGGGGAATGAGTGTGCCTATACTGAGGAAAGGTAGATAATCTGGGTGTTCCCTAGTTACAGTCCCTGAGAAACATTGAGAACAAAGTGGGGGGTATGATCCAAGGAGAGGCTGGGGGTGGACTTTAGGTGAATTGCTGTGGAGATAGAACAAAAGACCAGCATGTCTCCACTGAATGCCTGACACTTGCAAAATTCCAGCAAATATGGGGGGGGGGGGGGGGGTTAAGTCATAATAAGTACATCCATGCCAGGATATGATGTATGGTTTAAGGACATTTTTCAGCTCTGTGTTGGCGCCAACCCCATGGATTGAGTCTGGGGTAATTATGGAGGGGTAGGCAGATGTGTTGAAGGGTACAGGCACTGGCATGCACTGATGGTCAACTGCATGACAGTACAACAAATAAATAAAAAAATCTGTGACTCACAGATAAATTATCAAATTATATACAGGGCTTCATCATTCCGCATTCTTGACATCGGCAATGTGCCATCAATAGTCATGCTATTTATATACTACAGCTATGAGTTTGCTGTAACTCAGGCTAGGAGAAATATTTTGAGGTTTTAATTCCTCAGAGTTACTGTACAGTGGTTCACATTTAGAAGTGCAGTTGTGGTATTAAAAAAAATCACATTTAGGTACCCTGCCAGGCCACATCCCTTCAGAAGCAACTAAAATCTGATAGAGCATGGCATTTGATAGATCAGGAAGCAGAAAGTTGAATTACAGAATGTTGAAAATCATCTGACGAGCTTTCAAAAATAAAAGCATGTATCAAAATCAAATTGCTACAATGTTTCCATTACTGCCTCACACAGCAAGTCATACAGCAGATGATAGTTCTGATGGTGTTATCAAAGTTATAATGCTGAAGTCTATCATGACTTACCATTTATTTTAATGTAATTCAGATATATGCAGTAAAACACTACAAATGGGTATGGTAGTATCTTTTTACTTTTATGCGATTAAACCTGCTGCTGCTTACACCTACAGGCTTGTGTTTTATTATTACCTCCTGCCTCTTTAGGTGCCTGTTGTGGTTTTACTGGTTTTTGGTTCTCTGGCACCCTTTCCTTGGAGTTTTTGGATCTTTTTACTTTTGGATTATTGTTCTTCTCCATGAAATGTGTGACCATAGAGTTATATTTTTAAGCAAGAATGTATGAGGCTGAAGCCCTCCACATAGGGTGATGGGGGAATACTCTGCTGCAAAATATTTGTTTCATGTATGCATATTTTGCGTGTGTTGGAGATTTTTGCTGTCTGTACTCTCCTTTGCTATTGGGGCACATTCATTTATAAGTGTATAGTATCCACATCATATTCATCAGCATCTGCATGTTTTACACGCACAATCAAACAATCATAAGCTGTTGTTTTCATAGCCAGTCTGCTATGCAGTTTTCTCTTCATCTTCGCCAATATCCTAGGCTGAAGAAAAAAAAATCAAAGCAATTTAAGAAGGACCCACTGTCAACACCATGTATTAAGCTAGCAAAAAAATATGTAACAGTGATTGCTAATGGAAAACACACACACACACACACACCACTTACATAATTGTATATCTGGTAAAAGTAAAATGTTATACAATATTATGACTGAAACTATATGCTTTTAGCATTAATATATGTTTTCTTGATATTTTAATAAAAGAGGTTGATCACACTGTCAACCCAGTAGGACCATCTGCAGTTTCATTTTAACACACTATATCAAAATATTTTCAGATATGGGCATTAACACACACACAAATATACATTGGACTGTATATTCCATCAAACTTACTGTTTGTTGGTATTATTACTATATTTACTTCCTGAAAGGCTACATAAAAACAAAGATAGACAGCAAGTTATTCTTACCTGTTTTTAACTAATTGGCCATCTGAAGAACACAAATGATTATTGGTCCCCTACCCTGCCTGGTGTAGCACCCCAAATCACTGTAATAGTTTATTCAATTTCCGTTTTCTAGATGGAATATCTTTTGATAATCTCATGCTCAGACAGTAGAGGTGAGAGCTTGGTGACTGGTGTGGGTAGACTGTCATATATAGCTGAATTTTCATTTTCCAGTTTGCACTGGTCAAGTCCTCTTCATTCCTCCCTTTTTTGGATGGGGGACACTGTGCAAAGCCTGCAATGTCAAGCCCAGTGTGTGTATACTTTTCCATAGACCCACTATCCAGTCAAGAAATATAACCTTCAGTATGGCTCAGACATCTGAAATCTTCCTCTTAAAGTACATTCTTGCTGCAAGGCCAGCATTAACTCCGCCCTCAGGGATGGGCAGCCAAGCACTAGCTGCTCATCCCCACCCACCTTGCTATGCCTAGGCTGCTAAGCAACCCTGAGTTATCCATGCCATAGTCATATTCATCTATACCACAGAGACAGCAATTGTATTATAATAAGATCATGTATGTCATAACCATAAATGTGTTTTTATGAGGCTGCTGTCAAGCATTTTTAATGGTACTTTACATTAGGCTGAATTGTGTGGCCTATAGACTTTAACTAAGTACAAAAAGACAAGCACTTTAGTGAAATGAACTGTTGGGAGTGGAATCTAACAAAATGGTAGTGCTCCCCCATTGCATGCATTTGTACACTAATTTTGTGTACTTTGCAATACTGCATAAATAGCATGTTTATTGAACAACATAGCTCAAAGGATACCTTGCAAGAATACCTATTAATATAATTTATAGGTTCATAGGTTGGTACTAGGCTATCGGCCCTAGGGCCTATACAAGCCTAGCCATAAAAATTCCCTGGATATTTCTTCCCACAATATATACTTCTCAGGACCCCCATCTAGCAGGGTGACTGACATGATCCCTGGGGTGAATGTCCAATCTCCCATCCAATCATCAAGGTTCCTTTGAAGAGGGCCAATGAGGAGCTCTGCTTGACATGCATGGGCAGCCTATTCCAGAGTATTGGGAGTCTCTGGGTCAGGAACCTATCCCTCCAGCATGTTTTGTTCATTGTGATGACAAGGTTTAGATCCCTGGAGTGTGTGGCTTTGATGATTGGGATTTCTTTAAGTGGAGCATGCCCAACAGCTCAGGGTTTGACATGGCCTTGTATGTTAAGCAGAGATCGCCTCTAAGTAGACGATATGCCACAGAGTATAGCTGGAGTTTTTTTAGATGGTCAGCATATGGCATCTGCTATTATACTCTATAATGGGTCTAATGAGGGATGAGTACAGTGGGACAATGACCTCCTTTTTTCTGGATGACAAGCCCTTAGTGATGAGGTGTGCCACATAGAAGGATGTTCTGACTGTTGTGGTGATGTGGTTATAAAAACTGAGACCACTGTCCACCTGTGTCCCTAAGTCTCTCATCACACTAAGTCTCTCATCACACTTTCAATGTTTAGTGTACTGCCACCTATGTGGTAATTCATGGGTACAAGTTTTTTTTCCAAAGGGGATAACTATACATTTCTTGGCATTAAGCTTAAACCCATGGCTCTGGTACCAGGCATTTGTTTCTCTTAGGCCCTTTTGTAGAATATCCACATCATTTGGGGATTCAATAATGGCTCCCAGTTTGCAGTCATCTGCGAACTTTGTTAGCCAGAGTCTCTTAGTGTTGGTCTGTACTTCAGAGAAGTAGATGCCAAACAAGAGTGGTCCCAGGACTGAACCCTGAGATACTCCACTTGTCACTTGTCTGGAGCTGGATTTGGAGTTGGCTACTTTTACAGTCTAGGTTTTGTTAGTAAGCCAGTTGGCAACCCATTGAGTGTTGTAGGGATTTATGCACAACTTAGTAAGTTTATCTATGATTCCAGAGAGTGGGATGGTGTTGAATGCCTTGGTGAGGTCCAGATAGGCTGTATGGACTGCCTTACCCTCGTCCACAGCTCTGGATACTGATTCAAAGAAGTCAATCAGATTCAGGAGACAAGATTGGCCCTTCACAAACACAAGCTGGGCGTGGTCCAGTGTTTGAAGGTTGCCAATGTCTCTGTTTATAGTTCCATGATAGTGCGTTCCATGCCCTTGCAGATCAGGCTTGTCAGAGTAATGGGGCAGTAGTTCCCGGGATCCAAGGCGATCCCCCCTTGTGGAGTGGGATAACTGTAGCTGTGCACCACTCAGTGGGGATGAAGCCTGAGGTGAGGCTATGATTAAACATGACACTTAAGTGAGGTGCCAGACAGTTTATTTTGTAGTTTATGTAGTACACAGCCTGGGATGTCATTTGGTCCCACGGATGCTGTATTCTTAGCTTTGGAGAGTGTGGTTTCTACCTGTGTGGCCATGATTACCAGAATTTGGCAATCTTTTGGTATTGAGATGGGGTCTTTAGGGGGTGAGAGGGGGTGAAGTTGGCACTAAATCAATCTGCCAGGATATTGGCAATATCCTTGGGATCAGTATATTTAATGCCATTCTGTTGTAGCTCAGAGCAGATTTGAGCATTGCCATTTAGATTCTTGACATAACTATAGAATGCCTTGTGGTTGTCTTTAGAATCTTTGGCAATTTTATTTTCGTAACTAGCTTTTGAGGATTTTATGAGGAATCTCAGCTTCTTACTGAGGCTGGTGAGGGAGTTTTTTTGCATCCTGGAATTTTCATCTTTTCTGCAACAGTTTCTTCCTTCTGTTGTATAGTTTGTTTATAGCAAGGGACCACCAGATTGGCTTCCTTTTTCTGGAGAAAAGCATCTTGTTTCTATTTGGGATGGCACGATTCATGCACGAGTGGATGTGCTCATACAGTGCAGGATCCTGCAGTCAAACTTTCAGATCCCATCTGCATGGGTGTCTTGAAGTTTTTCACTTCTGACTTCAATAGCATGAAGTTGGCTTTGGAGAAGTTTTTTAAGGAGGTTTCCTTATGGGGGGGGGGGTGGATGTCAAGGGTGATTTGCTTATGGTCAGACCTGACCAATGAGGGGGTGACCACTGGTGTTGAGCATCTATCTTCCATGTTAGTTAATGCACAGGTCTAGGATATTGGAGCCCCTGATGGGACAATGGATTAGTTGATCCAGGGCATTGGAATTTATGAATTCCAAGAACCGTTGGGAAAAGGAATTGGTACCCCAGTAGTTTTCCCAGTTAATGGCAGGGTAGTTGAAATCACCCAGTATTAGGGTGTTTGGTTGTATCTTAATATTTTCCAGTATGTTTAGAAAGGTGTAGTGAGAATCTTGGGGCATGGTACAATTTGGACTGCAGTCTTACCTAGTGTTAGTTGCACCTGGAGAATTTCAGATGCATTGTGTTGGGCAACTAGCCTGGAGGTGTGAATATCCTTGGTGAATATGAACACTCCTCCACCTTTAGTGTTTTGGTCTTGATTTTGTGGCTGAAAAGTGTGGTAAGAGTTGTAGCCTGGTATTGCAGGGGTGCTCTCTGGAGCCTTGAACCAGGTGTCAGTTACTGCACAGATATCGATGTTCTCCATTTTTAGGAGTGCCTTGAGAGAGTGCATTTTGAGGTTTAGACTTCTAGCATTGAGTAGCATTACCTACAGATTTTGCATGCTTGTATCTGTTACGGTGGTGGTTTTATCCTTTGAACCTTGCCTAAAAAAGGCACTAGAGTGTTAGCAAGAGCATTAGCCAGTAACCTGAATCCCAGGGGTGACAGGTGCAGACCATCTTTGGCAAAACATCGTGGTTTGTCGATCATGTCTTCCCAGGCAGACACTGGATCCCCTTTGAATGACACCAGAAGCTTAGCCAATTGCTGAAGTCAGTCATTTTGTCCTCATACTGTGGTATCATTCTGGGCAAAGGCAGGATGCTACTCAGGGCTAGGGTCATACCTGCCTGGGCCACATGATCCAAGAGCTCTTCCATGTCTCTTTTCATGTAGTCCAGGGAGGTACATCTCAAGTCATTCACTCCAGCATGGACAATGACAGAGTTGTATTTGTACTTGTTGTGGAGTGACTTGAGTGCATGCGTTATGTGGCAGATCCTGTCACCCGACAGGCAGCTGACTGTAATTTTCTCCTTGTTCAGCCTGGTAAGTGGGATATCAGTGTGCCTGACTATAGAGTCACCTATGGCTAAAGTGTTGGGTACATTGCTTTTCCTTTGTGGCTGTTGTTGGGTGGCACACTGGTGTTGTGAGCTATCTCTCACTTTGGTAGTAACTGGTGTTTGTTTGCATTTCAGCTTCGGAGGTCCTTGTTGCTTAGGCAGGTTAATGTTAATGTCCTCTGCATATGTGAGTTTAGTGTTGCTATGTGTGGGTGTTGATGTTGTGGGTTTTGAAGGGCTATGAGTTGCTTGAGGTGTAGTGCAGGCAGGGACGTCGGGAGGCATACGCACTGTACTGATTTCATTACAACGTATTTAGAAGGGGGTAGCATTTTAAAGTTTTCTCGCTTTAGCATTTTAAATTTTCGTGCTTTACTAGTGCACGACGATGATGTCAGCTCATCAGGGCAGCCAGTCGGAATGGAGCTCACTGCGCATGTCAGTTCAAATGCGTTTTCAAGCGGGAGGATGCAAGCGTTATGTTGGTCGATGCAAGCTTTATGTTGGTCGAAGCGGGAGGATTTCAAGGCCTGCAAGGAAAGTGGGAGGATTTGTTGGCCTCACGTCAAGGACTGTATTTAGAACCGAGGGGCTGGTGAGTAGTGTGGACTGTATTTAGAACCGAGGGGCTGGTGAGGTGTGTGTGTATGTGTGTGTGTGTGTGTGTGTGTGTGTGTGTGTGTGTGTGTGTGTGTGTGTATGTAAAATTCCCCACTTAGGGGGCTGTCTAGTTAAATAACTTTGCTCAGAGTCAAACCCTGAGGGGGGGACCAGTTGGAGGAGGCCACTGATCCATTACATTGTCTAGGGCCCCATTTGGACACGATCCAGCTCTGTGTATCAGGGAAAACTGAATACTCAAGAACTAAAGCTGAGGATTTATAAAGTACTATATGTAGCTGTATTCACTCCCTGAGTAGCAAAGTTAACAATCTAATTATAGCCTACAAGATGGCATTTCTCAAACAAGCTATCCCAGGTACTCCCTGGTACCTCCATAGAACCCCATTTAATAGGTGGACCATTGAGGTCACAAGCAATAAATAAATAGCCCTTATCAAAACATAGACCTTACTCACATTTTTCTCTTTTGGTATCAAGTGGTCTGTAAAAGGCAGCAAGCATATAAAAATCCCAAGCCAAAAACAATCACAAGGCCTTTTTAGTTATGTTCAAAATCTCAGATGCACAATACAGCAATGCACTGAGCTGATTGTGAACAATGTTAGTTAAACTGAGACTGAAGATATAACTAACTAACCCCTCTCAACCCTCTACCTAAAACTGACTCAGCACCATGTGTGTGTGTGTGTGTGTAAATGCCCCAGGTGGGATGGGTGGTGTGGTAGGGAATACCTCAGGCTTGAACCCTGTACCTTGTATGCAGGTGTTAAAGACCTGAATTCCCTACCCACCACCATTTGTAAAAAAATTGCAGATTTTTGCCTCATATTTGATCTGATCAATATCTGTATAATATCTGTGTTTTTTAAATATTGCAATGCTTGAAATTTGATGGTGCAGTGGTAGCAACGTAGCATTGATGTCTCACAGCTATAGGTTCTTGGGTTTGGTTCTTGGCTGGGGTGCCTTCTTTGTGGGGGGGGGTCTGTATCTTCTCCCTGTGTTTGTGTGGGTTTGCTTTTGTGTCCTCCCATGTTACAAAGACATGTCTGCATTATTTTTCCTGGGCCTCTGCTGAGAATTGTTTTTTTGTTCCAAGTCAGACTGTCCTGATTAACAAATTGACAGGCATTTAAATTTCAGACTTAAGGTTTCTGAATGTTTACTTCCTTACATATTTGATGGTGCAGTGGCAGTATTGTTGCCTCACAGCTATAGGTTTTCTGGTTTGATTCTTGGCTGGGGTGCCTTCTGTGTGGAGTCTGCATCTTATCCCTGTGTTGGTGACATAGTAAAACAACTTTTTATTCTAGCAATAAATATATACTAACACAACCTTTTTTATAGCAATTTTTTAAGTTTATGACTATTTGAAATTTGTCCTTATTTTTGGGACTGTAATGCCCTGTTATTGGCTTTGTCCAGGTTTTTTGTGCTAAGGTTGACAGCTATGGCAAGAACTGAATTCACTGAATATGTTTGAGGGCTGTATTCCCTCATTACTGGGTTTGTCCAGGTGTTTTGTGCTAAGAGGTTGACAGCTATGGTGAGAACTGAATTCATTAAATGATAGCCATTTAAGTTTCAGTCTTCCTCTCTTTCACAAAGCAGGTGATTTGGCATAGTGGTATGTTGTTCTGACTATTTTGCATAGTGACCTTGGCAGTAAAATGTATGATGGTAACACAGCATTTTATTCTAGCAGCTTTCCAAGATTATACAAGCAATGTTTAATGTGTTCCTGTTTTTTGCCCTTTTGACCCACCCCAATAAATTTGGCTTTTTCCAGACTTCTTGTGCTGCGAAGTTGAGATGTAGTTGAGTATTGCGTAGATTTTACAAGGAGCTGAGAGCTGCAGGGAAAGAGAAGTTTAGTGCTGATTATGCTAAGTCGGCTCATATTGCTAGTAGCATAAAATGTTGTATACTTGCTTTTAATGCAGAAGTTTGTTGGTTCTACTCCCATAAGTGGTGAATGCTGCTGTACTGAAAGTTAAGACACTAACTATGAGCCTGTTATCAGTTTGCCATCCATTTCCTATTGCAATATTAGTAGCTTATTATTAATGTAATTTAGGCAATTTATTCCTCAGGGGCATCAGACACTTTATTTTTCGGTGAAGTCATGAAATATAAAGGTGATTGCTAGCAGCAACCTCTTCATTAGTTAGATTTATTTAACATGGAATTATTTAGATGATTTTTTTACTACTTCAGAGATTGTGCATATTATTTACTGATAATGGTGGACTGTAAAAGTTTGACTAGACTTTTATGATGGAAATGTTCTGAATTGGGCAGTTTTGTTTCATTGTTTACTGGAAAAATGTTCAAAGCAATAGGAAGGTGTATCAAAGAGCACATGTATGTTTCATATGCAAGGGGCCTATGATTTAAAAGCAGCCCAGAATTCATTCTTATCTGCCACGGGTAAAATGTATTTTTCTTTGAATGTGGGTTTTAATGTTGTTTCAGTGAATGTGAGTTTCAAGGGCAGAGAAGTTTTAATGCCAAGTTTGTTTAGCAGACATCTTAGTGTTTGTGCTGTAAAATGGAAAATAAAACTTTCAAATGAAGTTCAAATCATCATAGAAGTAAATCAGTATGTACATTAGTGTTTATGGTAAATGGAGTGAAATAGCAAAGTAATGGATCATTGGAATGGCTGCAGGGGGAGGCTCCATTCGACCATGGTTTTGTGAGGGGGAAGGGCGGCAAACTTAGACAGCCCCAGCTGAACTATACCTCCCAACTGTCCAGATATTCAAAGAATGAATAGATTTTTTGCTTCTTATTTTTGGTTTGTTCCTCAATTTGTGGTTTTCTGGCAAATGATTTAGGAATTAAGTCACTAAATAATGACACACTAGTTTCGGACTTTATAACCTTCAGAAAAATGCATGCTAAAATAAGACCTGTTCTATCAACTGTCCCAGTTTATACAAGAACAATTTTTAGTACTGTTTATATGTTCCCTCAATATATTTGGCCTTGTCCAGATTTATTGCATTAACAGGTTGAGAGGTACATGCAAATAAATTGCTTTATAGAATTAGGCATAGCCAAACCTCAACTGTCCCTGATTTTGGCTCAAAATATTGCTCTTCCCCCAATGATCCCTCCACAAAATAGCAATTTTGGAAGAAAACCTAGAGGGTTTACTTTACTTTTATAAATAACTGTAATGATCAGAGTTATACATTACTTTTATTTCAGAAATGCATGTAGATTCTCTAATTTTGTCAGCTGCTCTAAGTTAACTGTGCTCATATTAAAATGGTGTCCCTCCTTTGACAGGTTCCCAGCTGTATTGTCTGGCAATTTTATATTTTTGCATCACATTTTTGGTCCGTTTTTCATAAAATTGCAGTTTTCTGGCAAATTAGTGGCAAATTGTTAAAGACTGAAGTTAGAAAATAATGCAGACATTTCAGTTTCAGATTTCATACCTTTCAGAAAATGCGTACTGTTGCAAGACCTACTACTATTCTATTATCTTTCTAAGTTTATAAGAGCAATATTAAAAAAAAATGTCCTTATTTTTGGGCCTTTGCCTCAGTTTTATTTATGAGTTTGTTGCTGTAAGAGGTTGTGTGTGTGTGTGTGTGTGTGTGTGTGTGTGTGTGTGTGTGTGTGTGTGTGTCTGTGTGTCTGTGTGTGTGTGTGTGTGTGTGTGTGGTAGGTAGTATACCTCTCAACTGTCCACATTTTGCAGAATGTCCAGATTTTTGCCCCATATTTTTTGTCTGTTTCTCATAAATTTTGTGATTTTCTAGAAAATCATTGAAGGCTGAAGTTGCTAAATAATGACAGACATTTGAGCTTCAGACTTCATGTCCTTTAGAAAAATTCATACTAACACAAATCCTGTTATTCTAGCAACTTTCTAAGTTCATGAGAACATTATTTAATATCTGTCCCTGTTTATTTTAGGCTTTGTCCATATTTCCTGCACTAAGAGGTAGGTAGGGGTGTGTGTGTGAATGAAACATCCTAGTTAGTGGTAGCAGGTGGTTAGTAATTTACTCAAGCTCAAAACCTGTACCTTAGTTACAGAAAACAAAAGCATAAAGTCTCTACCCAACTACCATGCTGCATTTTTCAAAGAACTGACATTTCAGGTTAATTTTCAATTCAAGGAACCAAGTTTGAGTGAATTTATATTATATTACTGAAGAGGCATTACAGCGAATGCCTCTTCATCGACACTAAAAGAGCAAACCGTGAATTACGAGAATGGCCGTAGCTTGGCTGGGGAGGGGGGTAGCAGTTTGAGAGCTGTCAGTACAAATTTGAAAATCCTAGCTACACCCCTGAGTGCAGGTATTAACCTTCTCCTCTTGACTGTCTAGCACAAACTTTGCTGGAGAGAGCTTTGCTTCCAGTTTTGTGAGTTATTATTATTACTTACAAAAAAACACACAAACCATGAGAACTTACTTAAGGGAAAATTATAATTTCATAACAGAATTATAAGGTGGTATCATGCTATCATGATAACATACTGGGATACAGTGCTACTGATATGAGCATGAATCCAGGATTCAACATCACCACTGCAAATGGGACATTTGTAATATTAGTGCAAACACCTTCCCCTGGATTCAATAAAATCTGTGTAGGCTCAGAGAAGAGCCTACACAGAATATACTCGTGTACATGGTCACCATTCTCCGATGGCAGCGCTCCATACATATTACTTATGGCACGCTGTCGAGGGAGATCGCAGTAACATGGATATTGATTCCATGTAAGCAACAGTGTAAAGGCTGTCCCATACTTGTGGACTGTCCAGAAAAATTCTTGACATTTGATAAGCACAGCACAATACCTTTCAGTCTGTTAGCCTGGACCGAAGGGTAAAGAACATATTTTCCTACTTAAAATTGCAATTTAATTTTTTTTTAACTTTTATGTGCTTGTTTGCGTGGTGCAGTGTGTTCTGCAGCTATGCTTAGCTTTGCTCACATAAACAGTAGACATCTTCCCTACATCTAAAAATAGAAACCGGATTTATTCAATTGTAATTAATGTACTTGTTTGCAGGTGCAGAGAGGTGTTAAGCTATGCTGAGCTGTACTTATATATATACACACACACACACACACACACACACACACATATATATATATATATATATATATATATATATATATATATGTATATATACAGACGACATCTACCAAACATCTAAAAAGAGAAACTGGATGTATTCAATTGTTATAGTCCTATGGTGGTTAGCAGCATGCAAACCCATGCAGTGAAGTTGCGCTATGCTTACAGGCACCTTTGTAGTATATGTGAAGATATATAAGTTCCTTTCACTCTCCCAGTAGGTAGAAAGATTGCATCATGATCTACCATGTAGAAGGTCCCAGGTTTGAGTCCTTAGCAGTCATACTTTTTATATTTATAGCTATGAAAATGTGTCAGGTGACTGAAACATTGATTTAATTTAAAATTAAAAAAAATGTTACATTTGGAACAGCTGTGCGATGCTAAGCAGCAATTAAGCAATGTCAATGGATTATTCCTGTTTGTGTATTGCTAAGTTTTGCTTACACATGGTTTGAGTCAGTTTGCATGACGTTAAGCTGTGTGGTGCTTTCTTGAAAGTTACAGCATGATGTGTAAGGGTGGGAATGCAGCCTATTTAAAGGGCAATAGGCAGGAATTTCACATCATTCATTGGAGTCTTAACTTGGCTGTGGATGTGCCTGGTGCTGTTGGTGAAGGGGTTCATGTGAAGAAGTGGGGATTGCAGGAGTCCAGAGTTTTTTTGAACTCCTGGTTCAGAATTATGAACCCCAGGTGCTGCAGGGCAACTACCACGACTCAGAGTGCAAGTCTGAGGCCTGAGATCATTTGGCCAGGGAACTTAGCAGTGTTACTGGTATTCCCCATACTGGAGAGCAGTGTATTCACCACTACAATGACCAGAGGCATAGGAAGATGGAAACCTTGGACACCTGGGTCCAAGAGGCCAGGGCTGGACAAACCCTACATATATGCAAGTATGCTTGCCAGTAATTTAGAAATATACAAGCTGAATCTGTGCAAAACTGGTATGCATAATGGTTTGCTTCTCTTACCATTGCTGTAGAAGACAGGGCTTTCAATGTCCAGTCCCATGTTGAGTGCTTGACCAGGATGAGGCAATCATGTGGTAAGTAGGAAAACATCAAAGTAATAACTTAATGCATAATGTAATTATACAATAAATAAATTAATTACAGAAGTCATGTATGACATACCTGGAACATCTTACATCTTTATTAATGTGTCACTGCCTACCTGAAATGGTAAAGCAAGTTAAAGCATGTAAGCATGCAGTACTGTGTAGTATAGCTTCCAAACATAATTTAATGTTGGGGTCTACCCAGATTAAGAATCACTGTTCTGGTCTGCTCATTGTCTGAAATATTCTGTAGGTTGCACTCAATAAATGAATAGGGCATATGGGTTAGTTAACAGAAGTCCTATACAGCTATCCATGGTCTACATGACACAGTTGAAGCAGCATTAATTAAAACATTTTAAAGGGTGATGGTGCTTTGATAAGAATTTTTTCAAAAAAAGTGTTCAGTATTCCTGTATTCACTGCATGTGTGTTCTAATCTGATACTAGTCAAGTGTTACATGTAACTGAGTAAAGAATGCAACAAAAAATGTGAGAAACAAATGTAGTGCAATACCCAGAGTAAGGTTCAAGCCTGTGTTCTGCTCATTTTGTCTTAAATAATGCTATAGATTCCACTCAATCAATGAACATGGTATATGGGTAAGTTAACTGAAGTCCTGGACAGCTATCCATGTGTCTAAATGCCAGAATTTAAGCAATATTATCAATAAAGTTTAAAAATAGATGGTTCTTTGATAAGTAATCCTTTCAAACAAGTATTCATTTTTCCTGTATTCAGCAACAAATGTCTGAAATGAATGTAATACAATACCCAGAGTAAGGGTCAAGCCTGTGTTCTGCTCATTTGGTCTGAAATAATGCTGTATAATCTACTCAGTAAATGAACATGGTATATGGGTAAGTTAACTGAAGTCATGGACAGCTATCCATGTGTCTAAATGCCAGATTTTAAGAAACATTATCATGAGGGCTACTGCACCAAACTCTAGGTGCACGCCTATGACAGATGGAGAGCATTATGCCCATCCTGGTGTGCAGCCTCTCCCCACATGCTGCTGTCAACCACTGCTCCACAGGAGCAGTGAAGGTCCACTGCTGGCAGTCCCATAGGAGAGTATGTGAGTCATACTGCTGTTGTGACTAACATCCATGGGACAAGGATTCTATAATACCCTCCCCAATGAAGGTATTCACCCCCTCTTGTGTCACACACTAACCCTATCTGCTATCTTGTCTGTCTGCAAAACCTTCCTCACCTTTCCAACTTACCTCCCCACATGGACCTATGTCCCCTTCCTCGACATTCTGCTCTCATCTTAAAAAAAAAAAAATGGGTACCTGCCCCCCCCCAAAAAAAAAATCACCCAATACATAACACTCCATTTTGAACGTGTCCACTGGACACACGTAATTTGGTCCAACTGGCTTGACAACACAGTTTTCTGTCATCACGCCTCTCTCTGGGGTGGAGAGTTCAAAGTCATATACAAATCTGTCAAAGTGCATAGCTGTTGCTGTACAAGAACTGGAAAGCTATGGTTCTTTCCTACACACTTCCTGCACATACCTTCCTGCCTTTCACTATGTTCTTCCCATACTTGCTCCCCATTTCACCACTGTCCTATCTCCCCATTTTTTCATTATTTAAAGATTTCTTACAAGTCACTGCAGATGTACAATGTCGCTAAGTTCAGCTAAATGCTGCTATATTGACATATGCTCATGAAAAAACATCAATCACTTTCAAAAAGTACACCTGAGCCCCATTTCGGGTCCAGGACCATCGCATCAACCCACCAAGCCAAACAGCTGTTAATTAACACAGCTGTTTTAAACAAAACATAATAACTGCCATCTTCCCATCATTAAGCACATTTAAACAATGCTATGCATCATGCTGCATCACACAAATGTGATAAAAGAGTAATAGAAAAATGAGAATGTAACTTGAACTCTGGTATAGGAATACATCACTATAAATCCAGACACATAATAATGGATGTAAATGAGGTCTCTAACAGCAGGTATCTGTACAATTATATCTGCAACATTTAAAATACACCTGCTAAAACATTAGTGGAAAAGGAGCTGTTTAACTGGGACTCTTGTAAAGAAATACATACCTATAAAGCTATACACAGAATAATGGACACAAATGAGGTATGTCACAGCATGTAAGTGTAAAATAATATATTGAAAGGTACACTTACTGTAACAGTGACTCATTAGCTCAGTCTGTGAAATGCTTTGAAAACATGAATTTTTGGTACACATGGTCCTGGGTTCAAATCCAGTGGTGTCTAGCATTTCAAATACATGTATGTGCACATCACCATTGTGAATTCTGATATGAATGACTGTCTTATCATCTATTTTCTATCCAAAGCATTTCAGATGGACTCACTGTCTGCTTTTCAATGATGGAAGTCAAAGGCCTGCAGATAGGAACACAGTTAACATATTCCTATTACAACACTAGAAAGTGCACAGAGTGTCAGGTCATGCATTACTATGCATTCACAGAGGATTTTACATTATATAATACAAAGGAGACCCAGTAATACCAGACTGTAGCACACAATTATTTGCTACTGACTTAAACACATACCTCAATGTCCTATGGAATGGGTTCCCTCAAGTCAGGTTCTGCCTATACAGTACGTTGCCACTGATCACACTGTTACTCATATAAGTGTTACTGCCCTCAACATTCTGCAGCCTCTCTCACTATGCTTATTGCCTGCTGCAGCAGTGGCAGCATCAGCTGGGGTGCCTTTTGTGTGGAGTCTGCATATCCTCCTTGTGTTTGTGTGGGTTTGCTCTGGTGTCCTCCCATGTCACAGAGGCATATGTCTGCAGTATTTATCCCTGGGCCTCTGCTGAAAATTGGCTTTTGTTCCAAGTCAGACTTTTCTGGAAAACAAATGTTAAGTAAATAAAATTGACAAGCATTTGAATTTCAGACTTCATTTTCTTCAGAAAGTACATAGTAACACAAAACCTTTTATTCTAAAAATTTTCTAAGTTTATAAGATGAATATTTGAAATGTGTCCATATTTTTGGGACTGTATTCCCCCATTATTGGCTTTGTGCAGGCTTCTTTTGCCAAGGTTGAGAGCTATGGTGAGAACTGAATTCACTGAATATGTTGGAGGGCTGTATTACCCCATTACTAGCTTTGTCCAGGTGTTTTGTGCTAAGAGGTTGACAGCTATGGTGAGAACTGAATTCATTAAATAGTAGCCATTTAAGTTCCAGCCTTCTTCTCTTTCACAAAACAGCTGATTTGGCATAGTATTATGTTGCTCTGACTGTTTTTCACAGTGTCCCAGGTTCAGGGCTTGGCAGGGAAAGGCATGGTGGTAACACAGAATTTTATTCCAGCTACTTTCTAAGATTATACAAGCAATGTTTAAAATGTGTTCCTGGCTTTTGTCCCTCTCCAATACATTTTGGCTTTTTCCAGATTTCTTGTGCTTCAAAGTTGAGATATACAGCTGAGTGTCGAGTAGATTTTATATGGAGCATGAGAGATGCAGGGAAGAGAAGTTTAGTTCTGCTTATGCTAAGACTGCTTGCATTGTTAAAAGCACAACAGATAGTGTACTTGCTTTTGATGCAGAAGGCTGTGGGTTCTACTCCCACAGTATGTAGATGCATTGCTGATATTGTACTGTGTTGTAAATGGGGTGGATGCTGTCGTCTTGAGAATGTCCTCTTTGGTGAAGATACCTAATAACTATGAGCTCGTCTGCTATTTGTCACCCATTCCCTATTGCAATATTACTAGCTTATCACTTTTTTAATGTAATATAGGCAATTTATTCCTCAAGGAAACAGGCACTTTATTTGTAGATGAAACAATGAAATATAAAGTTGTTTGCTAGCAGCAACCTCTTCATTAGTTAGCTCGTCTGCTATTTGTCATCCATTCCCCATTTCAATATTACTAGCTTATCATTTTTTTAATGTAATATAGGCAATTTATTCCTCAAGGAAACAGGCACTTTATTTGTAGATGAAACAATGAAATATAACGTTGTTTGCTAGCAGCAACCTCTTCATTAGTTACAAATCTTTTTAATGTGGGATTATTTAGATGACTTTTACTTCTGCAGAGGTTGTGCATATTTACTGATACTGATGGATTGTAGAAGTCTGAGTAGATTTTACAATGGAAATGTTCTCAATCGGGCAGTACTGTCATTATTGCTGCATGCACTTTGTTTGTTTACTGGAAAAATGTTCAAAACACCCTCTAACAACTGTAATTATACAAGGAATATAATTTAATGCAATCAGGAAGGTGCATCACAGAACACATGTATGTTTTGTGTGCAAGGGACCTATCATTTGAAAATAGCCCAAAATAAATCTTTATCTGCTACTAGCCAAATGTATTTTCTTTGAATGAGGGTTTCAATGTTGTTTCAATGAATGTGAGTTTCAAGGGCAGAGAAGTTTTAATGCTAAATCTGTTTTCATTGTGAGACTGTATTGCTTTGTTTAGGACAGTACTGTCCAACCCGCGGCCCTCAGACCTCTTCCATGCGGCCCGCAACCCCTTAAATTAAAATTTTACTTTTTTTCCATTTTTTTTTATGGTTGCGTCCTTTCGCTGGTGTGTGCATGCGCCAAAGCACCCTCTGGTTAGTTTTCGCGCCGATAGATGTATTTGCTGGAAAGGAAGAGGTGACTTGCGTCCTTTAGCTGGTGTGCGCATGCGCGAAAAGCACCCTTCCATTAGTTTTTTTGCCGATAGTTGCATTCGCGGCAAAGAAGAGCTGAGGGAAGACAACAGCATCGCGCCAAAGAAAAGAGAGAGGGATTTGTAATTTTTACACACCGACTACTACACCAGGTAAGCTAAGTATGTAGTAAGCACAATATTGAATTATAGGTGTCACTACAGCTTCCTTAATGGATACGCTAATAATGAGAGCAGGTATTCTAATCTAAAGAGTAGTGTCACAGTACGAGTCCAGCAGGAATGGTGTTATATTGCTTGGTGTTGAAGCTGGTAGTACGCTTGTCATGGAGGCCATGCTGTGTTTGATATCAGGAAACTATAGTACTAGGTGACTTCAATTACGACTGGAAAACCATTAATACCACTAACCCCTCCACACACATTAACCTCCATGGCTTTACTCAAACTATCAACCAAACAACCAGAATTAACAAACCTAATAACAAAGAAAGTACCTTAGACTGGATACTTACAAATAAAGTCCCAACCTCTTACAAGGTGGGCACCTTACCAGACGATCTTAGTGATCACATGCTTACCTACATAATAAGACAAAAAAATGATATCTTTATCACCCCAACATACAGAACAATTCGGTCTAAGAAACATTTCAACCCCGAACTCTTCCAGAATGAACTTAGAGCTTGTGATTGGAAACCTGTTAAAAACCTTCCACTCAATGAAGCTGTGACATACTTTAACTCACATTTTCTTGCCATCCTAGATAAGCATGCGCCCCAACGATCTATTAGAATGAAATTCAAACCAGCCCCATGGCTAACACTTGAAACTAAGAATAAAATACTACAAAGAAATAAGGCTTGGCATAACTGGAGAACTAACAGAACCTCTCCTGATAGACAAATCTTTAGACAATTTAGAAATATGACAAAAAGGCTATACTATCTGACAAAAGAACTACTATAGCAAGCTTCAACAAACTCACCAAAACAACCTCAGAAATTCTGGGCAAGCATCAATAGTCTCCTTAAACCTGGCCACTGTAGTACACCATCTCCTCATGATGCTGACCAAAACACCCCACTCCAAACTGCGAATAATTTCAACACCTACTTTACAGAGACCATCCAGTCCTTGGCAAGCCAGCTATCTTCTGACAATAGGAACCAAACTTCAAATAGTTCTATAACCCTACCAACCTTCACATTCCACCCCATCTCTACTAACTCTATCTATAAAATCCTCATAAAGCTTAAACCTTCTTCCCCCTCAGCAGACCAACTACCTGCTGAATATCTGCAAATAGCAGCAAAATCCATTGCCTTTCCCATATCCATCCTACTAAATAGAACCATTACTGAAGGTATCATCCCTGATATTTGGAAAGTCTCCCATATCATCCCACTTCATAAAGGTGGAAAATCCACTGACTATTCTAACTACAGACCAATAGCTCTTCTTTCACCCTTAGCTAAAGTCATGGAAAAATGTATTCACCATCAGTTACTTAACCACTTAATCAAACACAATATCTTGGCTACTTGCCAACATGGCTTTAGGCCATTTCACAGCACCACCACCGCCCTTCTATCCTTCACTGATACCATCAATAAAAACCGTAATAACAGCACCCTCTCATCTGCTCTCTTCATCGACTTGTCAAAGGCTTTTGACATGGTCAACCATCCCCTACTGATAAATACCCTTGAACTTCTGGCTCTCGACCCCCCAGCTATTCAATGGTTCAAATCTTACCTTAACAATAGGCAACAAGCAGTTGTCTGGCAAAATAAACTATCATCCCTTCTACCAGTCTCCATAGGAGTCCCCCAGGGCTCAATACTAGGACCTCTTCTCTTTTCTCTCTTTATCAACGACCTTCACATTGCAGTCCCTGAGGCCACCTGTATTCAATATGCCGATGATTCCACACTCATATGCTCTGCTAACTCCACCTCAGACCTCCACTATAAAACCCAAAGGGTATTTAACATGGTTGAAGAATGGTTCCTAAAACGTTGCCTACTTCTCAATGCCAAAAAAAAACAAGCTGCTACTATTTCCACCTACCAATAGGTCCCCACCTATTGATCTCTCTATTGTATCTAGCAAAGGCACCCTGATAACACCTGAACAATCTACCAAACTGCTAGGAGTGACTATCGACAAAAACCTCACCTATGATATTCACATTAACAACACCATACAAGCAGTGAACAGAAAAATTGGTTCCTTATACAGAATCAAACCTTTCCTTACTCCTCAAGCCAGAACAACCATTGCCCACTCTCACTTAATCTCTACACTTCTCTATGCTTCGTCTATTTATACTAATCTAAAAAGAACTGACCTCCAAAAATTGTCACATGCCTATAACAATATCGCCAGATTTGCTACCAGCAACCCATACAAGACACACCATTGTCTTAATCTTAAGCAACTCAACTGGCTTGAATTACCTAACCTACTAACATTTTCCCAACTCATCATTGCTCATAAAATCTTTTATCAACCTAAAAATACTCCAATTCTCACTAACCTTATCACCCCATACACAAATCTAACATCACTTCGTTCCTCTACTAGATTACTTGTCTGTACTATGAAGTCTAATAACTTGTCAGGTGATAGCATTTTCTCAAACACTGTTGGCAAACACTGGAACCTCCTACCAACAGACCTAACTCAATTACCATCCCTTTCTCTCTTTAAACTAAGACTCAAACTTCACCTAAAATCTCACTGGATATGCCCCTGCACAAACCCTGACTAACTGCTTCCTCTTTCACTTCTATCTTCCTACTCCCTAAGGTCCACTTTCACCCTTTACCCCACTAATGTAGACCACTGATCTCCATTCTTTGCTCTCTGACTTCTCCTCTCTCCTACATACTTTCCTCTTTAACCTTCCTATTTCTCTCTTGATTACAAAGGTTTGCATATAATTTTAATATTTACAAGCATATCATTCCTTCTAACTAACTACCCCAAATATTACTAATGAGTAGTCTCATCCTAAAAAAAAAAAAAAAACACATCATTACTATTTCTTTTTCCTTGCTTGATCAATTTATTTTTTTTCTCTCCATACTCTAATTTTCAATGTTTAAAATTGCTAATGTAATTCCAATATTAATTTTTATTGCGTATAATGTTTTGTCTGGAGCTTTTCTCCCCGGGCCTCTACTGAAAATGGACATGTATCCAGTTAGACTAGCCCGGTCAACAAATGTAAAATAAATAAATAAATAAAAGGTTTCTATAGCTTTGTGTGGTAAGTGAGTTATTTAGCACATATACATGTGCTTTTCATGTCGAATACACCTGTGGCTGACACAGTATATTAAAAAAAGATTGAGGTTAACTGATTGGATTTCCCTACAATGAATGACTATTCTTGGAATGGAAATGTATGTATTTTTAAATGGGAGAATCTGGTTTTTAGTATTAGAAAAGAAGACTGGAGCACTACAGACTGTTATGTACCACATCCATGTTGTTGGGCACTATCAATCTTTTTTGTTATCTGATATATGCTGATTGATGGCAGTGGACTGTGAGAGAGTGTTTGACATTAAATGAGTTAGGGACACTGACAGGACTTCACTATTTAAATTTTTAAAATGTTTTATGTAGATTAGGTGTTTCTTAGCTTTAGCAGTTATGGTCTGTCCCATTAAAGATTGGCATGACTCGAACATTGGTAACAGAGGCAACAGTTGCATTAGTAGCTGCTATGTACTAGAGAGGAACAAGAATGACCTGAAATGGGAGATGTCTGATTCTTAAGCAAGCAAAAGTTTAAAATGTACTGCTGGTCTTGTGACTGAAACTCATCACTGTCACTTATGGCAGGTGCATTGGATGTTTCACTTTAAATATTTTTGTACTTCATACCTAATTCTTCTAGCTGCAGCACTTTTATTTGCTGAAATATATTACTGCATCATTGTAGAATCAGAAGTATTAAAGTGCTAAAATGTATTTTTCTGTTTGTCTTAAGGTGTTATAACCAAAAAATTTAAGAGTAGAATTGAGGTGCTTTGTGCATCAGAATAAAAGGGATAGAAATGTACTGACTGCTGGAGTGCTACCATTTGCAGTGTCACATTTGTAGGTGGTTATTAAAGAGAATACAGTCACTGCACTTAGTTGACTTTCCCCATATTTTATAAGCAGTGATTGAACCATATTGAGACCATATATATTATACAAATACATCATAAGTTGTGTGTTATTGCATATTAAGTTGGGCAGCTTTACATTTTCAAAATTTAAGAGTGGAATTGAGGTGCTTTGTGCATCAGAATAAAAGGGATAGAAATTTACTGACTGCTAGAGTGCTACCATTTGCAGTGTCACATTTGTATGTGGTTATTAAAGAGAATACAGTCACTGCACTTAGTTGACTTTCCCCATATTTTATAAGCAGTGATTGAACCATATTGAGACCATATATATTATACAAATACATCATAAGTTGTGTGTTATTGCATATTAAGTTGGGCAGCTTTGCATTTTCAAAATTTAAGAGTGGAATTGAGATGCTTTGTGCATCAGAATAAAAGGGATAGAAATTTACTGACTGCTAGAGTGCTACCATTTGCAGTGTCACATTTGTATGTGGTTATTAAAAAGAATACAGTCACTGCACTTAGTTGACTTTCCCCATGATTTTATAAGCAGTGATTGAACCATATTGAGACCATATATATTATACAAATACATCATAAGTTGTGTGTTATTGCATACTACGTTGGGCAGCTTTGCATTTTCAAAGCCTTGTGTCACTAAAAATGGAGATGGACATAGTATTTGTTTATAGTGGTTTTATAGTGGTATTAATTGTTATCTGTAAGATCATGTTTTAAGGCTGATTCTTACAAAGGATGTGTCTAGCTCATTTTATCAGGTTTGGTTTAAATGTGTTATAAATATATCAGGCTTGATGATGTCACACGAGTTTGAGATATTTGAGATATTACTAAAATTAAAATAAAGATGATTTTATTAAAAAGGTGAATCAAATATAATTTTTTTTGGCTCTCAAATGAGATGTGTGGTGGTTATGGTACAGAGGCAGGAACTGGTTATAAATTTGTGAGATCATCTGTACACGTTATTCCTGGCAGTGGAGGGTGATTGAGTTGGTCGATCATGGTGGGGACCCAGGTACAGACCCCTTTCTTGGGTCTCTTGCAATAAGGATGTTGGGAGGAGTACCTTACTGTCTTTTGAAAAAAGGAAATTTAAATCATTGCACTAATTGTCAATCTAGCCCTGTATTAATTTATTAATTGTTCAAATTCACCTACAATACAGCCAGGGGGTCGACTTTGTTCATCTGCAGGGTTGCCAGATGTCCCTATTTGGGCATGACTGTCCCGAGATCAGCAGCCTGATCTTGAGTTCCGCCCTGCCAGTTGAAATCTCGACCAGCCTCCGCTTAGCTTTTTTTTTTTTTGATTAGCCCGTATACCTGGCATACGGGGCCAATCAAAAAATCGCTAAACGCGGAGCTTCTTGTGTTCTGCATTAAACAGAAGTACCTCCGTGTTTAGTGCTTTTTGATTGGCTTGTATGCCTGTATATGAGCCAGTCAAAAACCACTAAATATGGAGCTACTTCTGTTGAATGTGGAACTGCAATGTTTCTGTATTAAAGACCTTTTTTTTTTTTTGCTCTTCAGTTTACGTAAGAGATCTTTTTTTTTTTCTGGTCCTCACTTGCCGTCTACATGATATATTTTACATGTAGCCCCCAGACCGTTTCTGTTGACTCAATGCGGCCCTGCAACTGAAAAGGTTGGACACCCCTGGTTTAGGAGATGTCTTAGTGTTTGTGCTGTAAAATGCAAAATAAAACTTTCAAATGAAGTCCAAATCATCATAGAAGTAAAGCAATATGCACATTAGTGTTTATGGTAAATGGGGTGAAATAGCCAAGTAATGGTTCATTGGAATGACTGCAGGGGAGAGGCTCAATTCAACCATGATTTTGTGAAGGGGAAGGGTGGCAAACTCAGACAGTCCCGGCTGAACTATACCTCTCAACTGTCTAGATTTTCACAGAATGAATAGATTTTTGCTTCTTATTTTTGGTTTATTCCTCATAAAATTTGTTGTTTTCTGGCAAACCAATAAGGAATTAAGTCAGTAAATGACAGACACTGAGTTTCAAACTTCATAACCTTCAGAAAAAGGCATGCTAAAGCAAGACCTGTTATTCTATCAACTGGTTCAGTTTATACAAGAGCAATTTTTAATACTGTTTATATGCTCTTCCGGCCTTTTCCAGATTTCCTGCATTAACAGGTTGAGAGGGACATGCAAATAAATTGCTTTATAGAATTAGACATATCCAACCTCTCAACTGTCCCCAATTTTGGCTCAAAATGGTGCTCACCCCTAATAATTCCTCTGCAAAATGGCAATTTTGGAAGAAAATGTGGAAGGTTTACAATTAATAAATAACTGTAATAATCAGAGTTGTAGATTACTTTTATTTCAGAAATGCATGCAGATTCTTTTATTTTATCAGCTGCTCAAGTTAGCAGTACTAATATTAAAAAGTGTCCCTTCTTTGACAGGTTCCCAGCTGTACTGTGTGGCTATTTTATATTTTTGCATCACATTTCTGGTCCATTTTTCATAAACTTGTGTTTTTTTGGCAAATTCATGCCAAGTCATTAATTACTGAAGTTAGAAAATAATGACAGACATTTGAGTTTCAGATTTCATTCCCTTCAGAAAATGCATACTAATGCAAGACCTACTATTCTATTATCTTTCTAAGTTTATAAGAGCAATATTTAAAAAATGTCCTTATTTTTGGGCCTTTGCCCAACTTCTTTGTATGGCTTTGTCCAGATTTCTTGCTCTGAGGGTGAGAGTTATGTCAAATGTGTCAGGGCCATCACAGTCAGCCAGAGATATTTCAAATTATGACATACTTGTTGCACCCCACTCCCCCATTTAGTGACTCTGGATATGTCCAAGCAAGGCCAGGAGCAGTTTTGCAGTGTAAATGTGCAGAGTATCCACCCATCCAAGGTAGACACAAGTACTACAGTGGCTTTGCATCTCTCCTTGATTTTGCAGAATGTTCTGGTTTCTGTCATGTTTTTATACTGTTGACTTATGCTTATTATTATTATTCAGAAAGTGCCTGTTGCTCTGTGTTTAAGTAGCAATGCTTTAATGACTATCTGGTAAGTTTGTCTGAGATTGTAAGATGCAAGTAAGCTTTAATAAGCATGCTGTTAAAGAATTGCCAAAATTGAAAGCCTTTCTGTTGCTGCCATGCAGATAATACTTGCATAACTAGATAACATATAAGCCTTGGGTATTGAAATGCATATGACAGTATTTGTAATAAAGGACAGGATTACATTATTTTAAGAAGCTCATTACATTTGTTGGAGACTTGCAGTCATCTTTACAGGCTTTACCTGTAAACTAAACAGAATGCCAATCTATCATGTGTGGTCCATAACCCGTGCAGTAATTCTTTAGCAATGTATATTGAGCTTGTTTCTGTTTGCTTTTCATTTTTTACTTTGATCATGTTTTCCCCTATGAAACAAGTAGAGTGGGGGTTATCAGAGAGATTGCTACTTTCAGCATGTTACTTGGTACTTCAATAAAGCTAAATATAAATTATTTTATTTATTTATTTTATTTAACATTTGTTGACCGGGAATGTCCGACTAGGTTCCACAGAGCCTGTTTTCAGCGCAGGCCCGGGGAGAAATGCTCCAGATGCATGTCTTTGGAATGTGGGAGGAAACCGGAGTACCCGGAGGAAACCCACGCGAACACAGGGAGAACATGCAAACTCCACACAGAAGGCACCCCAGCCGAGAATCGAACCGGAGAACCTCTTGCTGTGAGGCGACAACGTTAACTGCTGCACCACTGTGCCGCCCTATAATTAGAAGTGCAGTGCAAGGAGAAGTGGTTTACAGGTTCATAGGTTCATACTAGGCTAACTGCCCTTGCAAGCCATTTTAAGCTTAGCCAATTATACCCTGTGAGATTTAAACCCTGTACCTTGTGTTTGTAATGCAAACACCTTAACCATTAGTCCACCCTCCCAACCCCTTTGAGTTGAGTGCTGCTAGTTTTTCTTATACTTGACTTTTACTGGCATTCCAGTAATGTATTTAAAAAGTAATTTATTTTTTCATGCCTCACAACCTTTTTGTTTCAATCTAGATATTAAGTAAGCTGTCATGCAGCCAATGCATTGAAACATTTTTTTTCTTTTACACTTCATTTTGTCTTGATAGTACTCTCATAACGATGGTTTGTTAACCAGGGCAGCATATTTAAAGTTGCAGTTTTTGTGGTTTTGAGTAGAGCTCCTCCCCTTTCTTGTTGGCCGCACCACTTCCCATTGACCCCACCCATTCAGCTGTCTCCTGCACTCCCCCTTTGATTTGAAGTCACCAGCTGCCGCTGCAATAATGACAGGACGTTTCAGATGGCCGTACCTATAAACTGTGCAGAGTTGTGCAGAATGCCAGCAGTGGGCATGATTTATGTATTGCTCATGACAGTCTGGTTTAAAGAGCTGTAAAGAGTTGCTAGTTTGAACTCTTACCAATTTGGGTTAGAAATTATTGACTTCATGTCCTACTATTTCAGATTGTGGGTTGTACAAGTCTATAATAATGACAGCAGTGTATACAGCTTAACATATACTGAAACACAGGACTGCAGATCACAGTATTGCAGGTATTACTGTGATGTTTCCCCTTTATATCACAAGTGACTTGGGAGGTTGGTCTTTGTCCACCTCACATACTGAAGTCAATGTCTCTTCAAAATCTGATGGTTGCCAAAGTGAGGTACAGCTGGTGTTTGCAGGGGCTGAATCCGTGACAGACTTTTACATACTTTGCCTGCCCTTATTATCACCATACACAGTCTGTATGCCTAAGCATATCCAGTCCCCTTTTTGAGGCTACAGATATTGGGCAGTCAGAGGGTGGGGACACTGAACAGGGAAGTGTGGCTACTGTGGCTGCAGTGAGGGTCGACACTGGCCATAGCTAAACAGTTGGTGAGGTTCCACACAGGTGGACTGATAAGGGTGCTCAAAGGATGCCTGCTGTCCCTCCACCACCTGTTGCAGATTTCTCATCACATGTCACTTGGTGTATCTTTAGGACCATCATGTAGGCACAGGCACAGTCTAAAAGGAATTCCATATGAATGCTCACGGTTATGGATGCAGCACAGTCTGACATCCATGACTGCCTCCACTGCATTGCTGATACCCTGGATTGGTTGACTGATGCAGTGGAAAGACATTGGTGTGAGACACACTGCACACTATGCACCTTGGAACACACCCTCTCTGTGACGGAACATCTGGTTGGAGCTGAGCATCAGACTCGTGGATGTAGTTCAGCAACTACATCTGCTGAGAGCCCACTCCCATAGTGGCAGTACATCCAGTGCTCCAGAGGGGAGGGTGCTGTCTATAGCAAGATGTGGCATGCCATGGGCTCATGGTCCTGGGTGGTCCCATGGCGGACACGGTCCCAGCAAATAGCAGTCACCCTCAGGTAGTGGCCCAGCATCTGAGTTCAGGCATGGAGATGCCAGTGCAACTCCTGGCAGAGCCAGTTCTCATGTTTGGGAGTGGAGATGATGAACTGGCAGCTCTACCATGCATGGCTCAAAGCTGTCCAAAATATATTCATGTAGGGATAGCACTGAGCTTGGTTGTGTTCATGTAGATACTCACATGCCACTGTCACACTCAGGTTTCCTACAGACACACATGCCACATTTCTATGGTCCATCTTGCCTGCTCCCTTTTCTGCCTCACACACGCTTGCCAACTTATTTGGTCAGCCTAGGCCTCCTGAATCCCTATACAACACACTGTGCAAGTGATGATATCTGTGCCACATCTTTGTCATCATTCTCATTGATGCAGGAAAATGAAGCTAAGTATCTGATGCACAGGGTGACTATCTAAATTAATATGTATTTTCTTTCATCCATTGTTGCCTTTGACATCCTACTTGCACTGGTTAGTCACACAGTTTGAACAATGCCATTTGTAATGTGTAAACCACATTATGTTATGTATGTTACATTGGATGCTGTTGTGATAGCTGTGTAGTCACACAATGAAAGGTGTCTCATGGCACTGTTTATGTGTCACTGTGTATGACATTCCTATGGGTTCACATTTACAATAAACCCATCAATGTCAGAGCACAGTATGGAATGACAGCACTGAAGAAAAATGTCATCAGAAAGGTAAAACAGTATAGTTGCTTGGCTCCCCAGGTTCATATGTGTATAATGGGGCTAACAAAAACAAGGACATCTTTCATCCTAGCCATGTATCCCTAAACTCTGACGAGGTCTGACACCCTTGATAATTATAAGCAGGGTTTTGGGAGCTGAAACATGGACAAGCTGGGGAGTGCAAGGTGAACCATCCACAGTTTCCCTGTGTCCACTAGAGATATTTGTGTTGTGTTCCCCATACTGTCATGTAACTTGCACATGATTTGCATTAGGGCAGAACTCTGCTTCACATGGATGGAGAGCCTGTTACATATTGGTTGTAGTGTCTGGGCTACATACCTGTCTGTCCAGCATGAGCTGTTTATACCGCAGTCAAGGTGTAGTTGCATAGGAGAGGTAATTCTCATCTAGTCCTTTCTTGGATATGCAGGAAGTACACAGTGGGGTCTGACACCTCCCTACATGGCAGGCATACACCTCCTCTCCAAAGCATGTCCGAAACAGATTACACAGTTACTGGCTTGGCATGGTCTGCACAGGACAGGTTATGTTCACTGTGTATTGGTTTACTGGGGAACTTCTGTGGATTTGACATTTGTCAGATATGCCTGGTTAGTTACATACCAAAGGTGTCATTGCACTCAGTGGTGGGTCTGATGAATGCCAAATACAGTGGAACAATGACTGTCTTGGATTTGCATGTCATACCTTTATTTAAAGGTTGTGTAATATAGAATGCATCCCCAAATACCAACCTGTGACAGTCAGAGGCTAGCTCACTATCTATGTTTCAGTAAGTCCCTGACTACTGGGTCAACTGCTGGAGGTGTGCAGTCAATACATTAGTTACGAGGGGTAGATGACTTCCCAAGGGATAGTATTGTGCATTCCATGGCATTTACTGTTAGTCCATTTCTCTGTGTTAGCCCATCCTGGATAACGGTTGAGTCAGTGTGGGATTTAATGACAGTTCTTAATTGGCAATCTTCTGCAAATTTAGTCAGTCAGAGAGCAATGACAGTGGGGGCGTGGCGAAGGATGAACACAGGATAGCAGCAGATTTCTTCAGCTCCACCAATTTCATTACATTGACAGGAATTAATTACTTAAAAAATTATTTTTTGAAGTAATTTTCTTTCTAAATATGTTTGTTTTATATAGTTCTTGAACTATATCTAAAAAAGAAAGGAAATCTTAATAATATTCCTGTCAGAAATTACTTTGGAAATTTTCCTGTCAGTTTATCAGTCTGAAATGAGTTCCAGTAAGACAAATTCTCAAGACTCCAGCATCAAGAAAGAACTTCAGTCTCTGATAATTATAGTCCAGCAACTTACTGCTAAGATGGATAAAATGGATACTAAAGTAGACACTTTCATAGAAAAAACTACAAAACAAATAGACTTGTTACATATGGACCTGCAACAACAGAAGATCCAGATGACAGGCATAGAAGAAGCTGTGAATGACATGGAAAATAGAATACAAGAAGAGGAAATCAACATTGAGTTTCTGCTGAAACAAAATACACATTTACAAACAAAGCTGGATGACCTGGAAAATAGATCTAGGCGCAATAACATTAGGATTTTTGGACTGCCAGAAAATATTGAAGGTAACAATATTACTTCTTTTTAACAACATGGCTCCCTAAAACTTTAGATTTACCAGAAGCATTCTCTTTTGGTATCGAAAGAGCACATAGATCTATAGCTAATACTAACTCTAACAAAAACTATCCTAGATCAGTTATAGTTAGATTTCTATCATCGTTTGATAAAGAGATGGTTCTTAAATCTGCTTGGGCTAAAGCTCCTGTTAAGATTAATGAAACAACTGTGCGTTTTGACAATGACTATTCTTCCATGGTATTAGCTAAAAGAAAAGTTTTTCTGCCACTAATAAGGGAGCTTAAAAGCATAGTTTAAAACATACCTTCTGTTTCCTGCCAAGCTTAAAATCTTCCTTCCTGATGGTCCTAAAATTTTCGATGACTTAGACTCTGCTTTACTGTTTATCAAAAAAATAAGATTTTGGAAAAAATAGAAGAAATGGAATGGGCTAGTCCTTCGTTAAAGAGACTGGCAACTGAAACTTCGTGGAAGACTTCAGAGAAGAAGAAGAGACTAAAAACAAATGATTTGTACTATGTTTTTTTTCTCTCTCATCATTTTATTTTATTATTAATCTTTTTAAATATAGTTCCTGCATTTCCAGAAGCGACAAATATTTTGAAAAAGATTTAATCAAAGTTATTCTCTGTGTGCAAAGAAATGTTTTGTTTCATAACTAGTCAAAATATCTGGAGATTTAATGGCAAGCTGTGATTTAACTTGTTTCTCTTTCTGAAGAGGAAAAATAAGTTCAGTAATTTGATACATTTTTTTCCTTTAAAAGTTTATATGTTCTTCAAATGCTATTCCTAATTATACTTTCTTGATTACACTGCTTATGCTTGTTTGTAAATAATCTGTCATGCTTTAACTAATAATAATTAGAACTAAATAATAGTAAATAATATGTTTTATTTTTAACTCTATTAATATAAACAGTAAGTAATATTCTATTGTATATACTTCTTATAGCTTTCTCTTACATTTTTTTTATTTCTGCCTTACACCCTTTTACTTTCTACTCTCTTTTCTTTTCTTTATTAATATATAGAAATACTTTTGATCATATAGACACAGTAAATAATAAGATTAGCATAGGAGTTGAGTTGGGACAAAATGTTGAGTTTTGTTACTTATTAATAATTTTGGGCTTGATTTCACTTACATAGAGTCTGTAATAACCTGTAGAATGCATTGTGAAGGTTTTGTCATGTTTAGATGCATTTACACTGCTAAATGAATGTTTGTCACTAGTTTTTAATAAGTTTCCCGCCAAAATCTTAAGAGAGGCAATCTGGGATGTGGGCTGTCTCATGCACAGTGTCCATGAGCTACTTCAAAAGCTTCAACTCTCAGAATTCTCACAGAGAAGCTGAAAGCAGCTGGTCTCACCTTTGACCTTTGTGTGTATGTAGATATGTATATAAATGTTTCTGAGAATCTGCTTAACTATGAAGTATGATTTATAACAATTTCTATGAATACAATATTGTATTCTATTGGCAATAATGAGTTTGAGTAAATGCTCATATACAAGCAATTCAAGGTTTTTTTTTGAAGCTGTTAACTGTATTTACATGACAGAAAATAGATGCAACCTAATATATGTAATGTCTGAATCATATTAGCCAAAGTTTTTGATTTAAATGAATGTTAGAACTTATTTTTCTCTCCTTTTGATTTCTAACATCAAGATTATTTGAATGCTATTTGAATACAAGTGTTTTATATTACATGGATGTATATAGTAGTATGAACAGTTTTAAAAACAAAAAAAAAAAAGGTTTATTTTAGTTTATATGATGCTGTTTTACCAAATGTGTAGTCTTGTCTTGCTAGATAATTGAATTGAAAACTGTTAACTTCAGTTAAATATAACTAGTATTAAATTGATAAGGTGGTAGCTGACGTACTGCTGCTTAGGGTAGGGGGTTAACTTGAGTGGTAAATACTACTCTAAGTTGGAGTTTATAACTCCAGGCTGGATGCAAGGTTTAATCCTTACATTATTTTCACTTGTTCATTGTTATTTGTATATAGGTTTGACATCCACAATATATTTTGTACATTCATTGTCACTACAAACAAAATTGAATCCTATACGAAATCCCATAAGAGATTCAATAAATACAGCTATATTTAAAGGTACACCTAAAGGAGGAGATGTAACATTACTTATCTTGTTATTTGTTATTTTGATCATAAGATTCTTAAGTTTTAAAAATGCCAAATGACATCTTTAAAAGGAATTTCTTTAAACATTAATGGATTGAATAATCCATGTAAAAGGGCAAGCCTAATAAGATACATTAATTTACATAAGGCCAACTTAGTCTTCCTACAAGAAACCCATCTCTTGAAAAAAGATATTGATAAACTAGCCACAAACAAATATACAGTATTGGTTAGTTCAGAGCACACTCAGAAAAAGAGGAGTGGCTATTTTATGGAATAAAAGTATGCCCATTCCTAAAACCATTAAGTCTTATCAGGATGACAAAGGAATGTTTTGTATGGTTACAATACAAATTAATGGGAAGACTTACACTTTAATTAATGTATATTGGATACCTGGAATTGCTATTAATACAGTGAAACATCATCTTGATAAGATCATATCATTCTCTATAGGAGATATTATTTTAGCTGGTGACTTTAATTGTATACTACATGAAAGTGATACTACCACTATAGGAAAGAGAAGAATTACATCTAATGCAAAACATTTAAAGGATTTTGCTAATTCTTATCATTTGAATGATATTAATAATCAGATAGATTCAAAATCATTACCATACACCTTTTTTCTAACAGATACAAAACTTATTCAAAAATAGATAGGGTCTTTATTTCTAACCAGATGGTAACAGATTTAATTAATTCCAAAATCATTTCATGTCCTATATCTGATCATAATTCAATTGTTTTTGAATTCATGATAAAAAATACTCATAATGTTCAGATCAAAAGGATACCAGCATACTTAACTCAACTAAAAGACTATAAAGAATATATACTTTCAGAAGTAAAACATTTTTAGACATAAATAACACTTTTGAAGTCTCCATTGTTTATGTTTGGGATGCTTTAAAATCATATCTATATGGACAAAGTATCAGATGGTATAATAATAAAAGGAAATCTTGGGATAAGGAATTGTTAGATATTCAAAGTAAATTAGACTCTTATAAACATAATAATAAAGAAAATATTATGGACAATAAAGTTATTGAAGAAATAAACAAACTAAATGAGAAATACAAAGAAATTTTAACTCATAAAGTTAAAATAACTTTAGAGAAATACAAGTTTTTGTCTTATTCAATAAGCCCCAAATACTTACATAGACTTAAAAATAAAACAAAAGGTTGAATAAACAAAACCATATCAAATAAATCTTTTCTCTAAGGAAAAGAAGAATGTTTCTAGTATACCAGAAATACTAGATGAATTTAGAAATCACTTTCACAAAATTAACCATAATAATATTAACATGGAACCTAAAGATACAATAAAGGAGTTTATAACCACAAATATGAATAAAAAGCTTAATAAACAACAGATTAAACTATTGGACAAGAGTATTTCATATACAGAAGTTATTACACAAATAAATAAGCTTAAAATCAAACAAAGCACCGGGTAATGATGGTATTATACCAGAGATATATAAAATCCTTTCTAAAAATACATATTCATTAATACATAAGGTTTTTATTTTGGCCCAAACTGAGTTAATAACCCCCCATCTTGGCAATATACATTTATTTCACCAATTTTAAAACCTAATAAAGATCCAACTAGATGTTCTTCATATCGGCCCATCTCATTACTTAATGTTGATTATAAAATGTTTATGAATATCTTTGCTGATAGATTGAAGACAATCATTCCCAGCATTATAGGTATAGATCAGACAGGCTTCATTGTAAATAGAAATACTTTTGATAATATAAGAAGAACTTTAACATTAATAGATTTTGCAAATAGGAAAAAGAAAGATTTAACACTAATTAGTCTTGATATAAGTTCAGCATTTGATTCAGTAAGTTGGGACTATCTGTTTACCTTAATGAAGTGCACAAACTTCTCGGATGCATTTGTAAATCTAATTGAACATTTATACAAAGGAACATTGGCTTATATTAAGGTAGGAACATATGTTTCACAAAAATACCCATTCTTAAAGGTACAAAACAAGGATGTCCACTTTCTCCACTATTATTCACTTTAGTAATGGAGCCTTGGGCTAATTTGATCAGAAACAGTACTGACATAGAGGGTTTTGAAATAGATGAAAATACAACATCCAAAATTCAACTTTTGCAGATGATGTTCTAATTACATCAGCAGGATCTAATTCTTCTATACAGTCTCTATTTGATAACATGATGAATTTTAAAAGTATTTCTGGTTTAATATTCAATGAAGAAATAACTAAAATACTACCTATATATACACGAAAAAATATTCTCATTAGTGATTTTACTAAATATGTACCCAATTCAGGTCAGATAACTTATTTAGGTATAATACTATCTAAAGATATTAAATCTATTATATATAATAATTATAATACCTGTTTTCTTAATATACAAAATCTTTTTAATACCTGGAATAATATGTTTTTTACTATGGAGGAGAGACTTACAATTATTAAAATGATAATATTCCCCAAGATTTTATACTTAATACAATCAATAATACTTCCACCTACAAAAATAATTATCAAGAAACTGAACACACTAATGTTAAATTTCTTATGGGCACCTAATAGACCTAGGATTGCATTAAAGAAACATACTAATAGCTGATCTCAAGGGGGTATTTCTTTTCCAGACTTTAATTTATATACTATCTCTTCTATTGTAAAAGTTATTACTTTATTAATAGATCAGTCATATGTCACAAAATGGAAAGATTATTGGGAGCTAATTAGTATACACTTCATGAAAATCTCCTTAACACATAAAAATATGATTGTAAATAACTCCATGTTATGGTTACTAAAGGAATTTTGTACTTCACCTATTACACCTAAACATATGGTTTGTTACCCATTAAATATTATTATTAGTTATCGTAACTTTATAGTCATGCACCCTAAGTATAGGGAATGGAATTTTATTGTATTTCCTATAATGTATACTCAGGGTATGCTTTTGTCATCTACTTCTGAAGGAACTCATTTAGCTATAGATAATGATCTAAAGTACTGGTATCAGTTGATATCTGATAATAAAGTTAAAATCTAGATTTCTTAAAACAAGAATTTGATCTAAGAGAAACTTGCTGGTTAGAGGTTCAGACCTTTAGACAACATCTCATTAATAAAATAGATTTAATGTCTATAACTGTTAAAGAATCTATTCCAACAATGATTGATTACTTGATATTAAATTTACAACATAAAGTTTCTGATAAAGGTAAACTTTCATACATACATAAAGTTATCAGACAAGAAACTTTTTACAGTGTAGATTCATACTGGAATTATTTCACTTCTATTAATGGGGACCCACCAAATCAACAAGATAAACAATATATATTGGAATCTGCTTATAGAACTACGTCTTCCATTGTCTGGAGACTTTATACATGGAAATTTTTACATAGATCTTTTATACACCTTTGATGATGAATAAAATAAATAATAAAGATAATTTATGTAAGAGATGTAATGTAGAAATTAATGCTGACTGGGCTCATATGTTTCATGACTGTATAAAATTGAAAGAATACTGGAAGTCAATTAATGAATTTTTGCAGGCTCTTTTTACAGATAATTTCATTATTTCTAAATCTCTTATATTATTCAACACACCTGTACCTCAAAGTGTTAAAAAGGTTAAGCTTCCCTTGTTATGGTCTATTCTAGCAGTGGCTAGGAAAATAATAACTAGAAATTGGATTTCAGATACACCTCCTTCGTTCAATGAATTTAAAAATGTTATGAATATAGTGTGCCATATGGAAATAAACACAATTAGGACTAGAACAAATAGAAAAACATCTTATTTTATTGTATGGGATAATTTACAAAATTTGTTAAAAAATTTTAATTTCAATAGCATGGTATTTTAGTTTAATTAATTGATCTGATTGTAGTGGATGTCTTTGTAAATACTTTAGTTGTTTTGTTGAATATTATAATAATACCTATTTTTAATTACTTGTATAAAATTGTTATGATATTTCTCTTATATGTTAAAACAATAAACCTGTTTTGAAAAAAAAAGAGAGCAATGACAGTGGCTGTGACTGCAGACAAGCAAATGGCTAGAAGGAGCACAACCCCCACCTAAACTAATATCACTCACATCTACATGTGCAGCGGTCTTTACCAGACACATCAGTAAACGATGGACACTGCATAAATCCAAAGGCAAGCACACTACACATAATCATACCACTGAAGAACACAGTACATATAATAGCTCATGCACCACTGTCTCACCGGTCAAACACCTAAGGTAAAACACAAAATCAAACATATTACTCATAGGTGATTACTTCATGGTACACATTGATGTGCCTCACACCGGACTACATATGGGAAAGGTCATGGTCAGCTGTCTGTGAGGTGGCAGGATACTCATTATCACACCTGCACTCAAGTCTGTCAATATCAGGTACTGTTATGTCTATTTCATAGTTCCTGTTGATGTGTATGACTTGAGACATACCTCTCTGGACTTTATGCAGAGACATGACTGGGCTGACAGACTATGTGTCACAAGCAGGTATGCCCTTTGGCTCAAGGTGCATTTTACCATCACCTAGGATGATGACTCCATACAAACAGGAAATGATTGATGTCAATAATTGCCGTAGTGTGTGGTGTCAGTGTAAGGGGATCCACTATCTGTCAGCCTGGGAATACCTGCTCAACAGACCTCAATGCTTTGCCAGATATGGTCTTCATCTGTCATCCCTGGGCTTTTGGCTACTGACCAAGGCTGTTGCCAACCCCATAGAGTGCCTTTTAGGTGGTGTCACAAGGAAAACTTTCCAATGAGAAAACGCCATCTACAAACAACATCATGGTTATTCTGCTAAATGCTAGGAATGTAACCACTAAACTCAACTTAGTGGAAGCTGTCCCACCTTGGAAGATGCAGACATGTGTGCAGTCCCAGACACCTGGGTCAGGCCTGTGTAGGGCACCACAGTCATACCAGGCTACAACTCCTTCCACATGTTCAGACCTCAAACTTAAAGCATGCAATGTAATGGAGGTGATGTAGCCATATTCATTATGAATAGATACAAATCCAGATTGGTTTAAACAGTATGATTCCCTGGGGAAACTGCAGTTGTTATTGACTGCTTATAGAGCACTTAATCAAGCCATTACCAGCTACAGGAGCCAATCCTTGAATCAGGATACCCACTGTGCTTAAATAGATCTACAGTGTCTATCAAGATACACCAAAACAAGATGGTTTCGGTTGACTTTCACTACCCATCAACTGGGTAGATTACTCACTCTCAAACTTACTTGCCTAGGGGTTAGTCAACATAATTAACTACAATGCCCTGGACCAGGGGTTTGACATCGACATAAGGGGAAACAACATACTGGATTGGGTGCTTAACAACATGAGTGACCACTGCAGGTCCTCCACTGTAAGGTCCTCTCTGGTGAGATCTGAGCACAAATTGGTCTCAGTCAAAGTAAGTATCACTCTTGCCACCCCCTCCTTGCAGCATATAAAGTAATAAAGTTCAACAAAGCAGATTATAACCTACTATGGGATGGTGTAAATAGCTTGACTGCTCCACCTCCCTTAAATGGAACAGGCAACTATGCCGAGCTCTACACCAATGCTTTATACAAGCACTTGTACAGCTGCACTGACTCGCCTGTACCTGACAGGGGCAAAACAAGCTCCTCACAGCACAGCAAACCTGCATGGTGGACAACTGCCATTAGCAGGCTTTACAATAAGAGGTAGACATTGGTGGCTCACATTAGGTGGGAGGGACGCTCCCCCTAAAATGGAAGCACTCCCTCCTCAGCTTAAACAAGCAAATTAGTGTTGTTGTGAAGTACTGCAAGACAAAGTATTGGGCAAAATTAACCTCCTCCACAAAGGACAATCACAAGGAATTCTGTAGTTACATGTGTAATGTAAAAGGAAAGGCCAACATTGTTGCCAAACCTGTACATAATGATACCACATATAATGAGCCTGCAGACATAGCTAACCTGCTAGCCAACAGGTTCTGTGACAACTGCACTCCCCTGTCCCCAGCACACATACACCATGACATCCCTACAATGAGTCCCATACCTTGTATCTCTAAAGAGCAGGTCCTAAATGGCCTTTCTATGGTGACAAACTGCACAGAGGTGGTGCATCCACTGACCATGGGAAGTATAAACCTATTAACTTGACTAACCATATCTGTACAGCCATGGGGCAAATCATCATGGACCGTATCAACAAAGATATAAGCAATCTAAAAATACTTGACCCTACCACATTACAAGCCGAAAATGATTAATTTCAACAATTCTGGTGTCATTCTAAAGGGATGCAGTATCTGTCTGGGATGACATGACTGACAGACCTTGATGCTTTGCCAGAGATGGCCTGCATCTGTCACCCCTGGGCTTCTGGATACTGGCAAAGGCTCTTGCCACCCCTATAGTGCCTTTTTTGGGTGGTGTTCCAAAGACCAAATTACCACTGTAACAGCTACAAACATATGCAATCTCAAGGTCATGCTGCTCAACACTAGAAGTCTAAATCTCAAAATGCACTCACTCGAATCACTCCTTAAAATGGAGAACATCGACATTTGTGCTGTAACAGAGACCTGGTTCAAGGCAGCAAAACGCACCCCTGCACTACCAGACTATAACTCATTCCACACCTTTTACCCCAGAACTTGGACCGAAGCTCCAAAGGTGGTGATGTTTCCATATTCATAAAGGATGTGCACACCTCCAGACTGGTAGCCCATCAAGCACATCTGAGATAATTCAGGCGCAGCTAACATTGGGTAAGACAGTGATTCAGGTTGTAGGCTGCTATAGGTACCCAACCAGGTCCCAAGACTCATACTCCATGTTACTAAGCACCCTGGAGAATATTAGAGTCCAACCTAACACTCTCATACTGGGCGACTTCAACTACCCCTCCATTAACCCAATAGACTTGCCCAACACTTTCTGGAATTCATTAATTCCAATGCCCTGGACCAGCTCGTTCTTACCCCCACTAGAGGTAGCAACATCCTTGACCTAATCTTTACTAACATGATTGACCATTGCTCTACACCAATAGTCAACTCCTCCCTGGTTAGATCCGACCACAAACTAATCACCTTGGAAATCCACATCCCTCCCACCCATGCCACAAAGGTAACCACAATGAAAAACTTCTCCAAAGCTAACTTTAGGCTCCTAAAAACAGACGTTGCTAAAGTCACAGCACCCATGCAAGTGGAAAATAGTTGCATGACTGCCGAATCATACACCAATGCACTGTACGAACATGTACACAAATGCATGGATCTCACCATACCAAATAGAACCAAGACGCTCTCCTCAAAAAAAAGGATGCCAATCAGGTGGTCCCCTGCCATACAAAACTCTACAACAGAAGGAGGAAACCAATGCAGAACAAGGTGAAGTCCCAAGACTGGAAAAACTCCCTTATCAGCCATAACAAAAGGTTGAGGTCCCTCATCAAATCCTCTAAACTAGCTATGAAAACAGAATTGCAACAGATAGTAAAGACAACCATAAGACCTTCTATAGTTAAGTAAAGAATCTCCATGGCAATACCCAGATTTACTCTGAGCTACTGCACAATGGTACCTTCTATACTGAGCCAACAGATAGTGACAATATACTGGCCAACAGATTCAGTGCCAACTTTACCCCCCCCAAAGGACCAATCATAATACCAGCAGATTACCAGGCACCCAGTATTACTGCTGCACAAGTTAAAACAGCACTGTCCAAGGCCAAGAATACAGCTTCTATGGGAACTGACAGTATTCCTGGCTGTGTTATACATGAACTACAGAGTGAACTGGCACCTCACCAGTGTGCCCTGCTCAATCACAGCCTCACATGTGGCTTTGTCCTTACCGAATGGTGCACTGCTACAGTCATCCCTCTCCACAAGGGAGGAGTGACTACAGACCCTGGAAACTATTGCCCCATTAGCCTGATGAGTCTGATATGCAAAGCTATGGAAAGCAGCATCATGGACCTAATAAACAAGGATATAGGGACTCTCCAAACTCTAGATCTTACACAGTTTAGTTTTGTAAAGGGTAGATCATGCCTGCTCAACTTGGTCAACTTCTTTGAGTCAGTCATCAGAGCTGTGGATGAAGGCAAGGTAGTTCATACAGCCTACCTTGATCTGGCTAAGGCTTTTGATACAATTTCCCATTCAGGAATTATAGAAAAACTCACTAAGGTAGGCATCAACCCCTATATCACTAGGTGGATTGCAAAATCTAGCTCACAGATAGAACCCACAGTGTGAAAGTAGCTGACTCCGAGTCAGACTGTCAACTAGTCATCAGTAGAGTCCCACAGGGTTCAGTCCTCAGTCTTCTTCTGTTTGGAATCTACTTCTCTGAAGTCCAGGCCAACACAAAGGGCATCTGGCTAACAATGTCTGCAGATGATTGCAAGTTGGGAGCTGTTATTAACAACCCAAGTGATGTTGACATCCTTCAGAAAGGCCTCAATGAGACCAACAACTGTTGCCAATAACCATGGCCTTAAGCTCAATGCCAAAAATGTGTCGTCATCCCCCTAGGGCAAACCCAGTTCCCTTGAATTACCACATCAATGGTAGTCCACTGAACACAGAGGGCATTATAAGAGATCTAGGAACACAGTTTAACATCAACCTCTGTTGTGACCACCACATTGCCACTGTGTTCAGAAAGTCATTCTATGTGGCGCATCTCATTACTAAGGGTTTTGCATCCAGGAAGAAAGAGGTCATTATCTCTCTCTACTCTTCCCTCATTAGGCCAATCATTGAGTACAATGCCCCATTTGGCATGTACCTTACTAGACACCTGCAACAACTGGAGAGGCCACAAAAGTACCTCACAAAAAACTCCAACTATTCTCCATCTCATATCGCCTACTTAGAGGCAATCTCTGCTTGACTTACAAATGCATGTCTGACCCAGCTCTGTTAGAAATGCTACATCTAAAGTAATCCCAATCCCTCCACAACAGACACTCCAGAGACCTCAACCTCATTACTACAATCAACAGAGCATGCAGGAAGGACAGGTTCATAAACCAGAGACTGCCCATGCTATGAAATAGACTTCCCATACATGTAAGCAGAGTACCTCACTGGCCCTTTTCAAGAGGAATCTTGATATGTGGATGGGAAATAGAACATTCACACCGGGGATCACTCCAATGGCTCTACTCATCAGAGGCACTAGGAACTAAGGTTGGGTGGCATGATGCCAGGGTAATCCTATGGGCTAGGCTTGTAAAGGCTCCAGGGCCATTAGCCTAGCAAACACCTATGAACCTATGACAGGGAGATCATGTGTGAAACTGTGGAAAATAAAGAGCATTTTTTTTGCCTGTCATTTCAGTGGGATGCTTCCTACAACCTTGGACTTTATTTTTATCTATGATAGGATGACCATGCCTGTTAAAGCCAGTGGACATCTATGAGTCAGCCACCAATGACCTGGATGAGGACACATCTGTGCATACAACCACCTGGACTTAGCCAAGTTGTTTGACACTATTCCCACTCAGGCATCATTGAAAACCCACCCAGCTATCCACCAACAGTACTATCATTAGAGGGGTCACTAACTGGCTCAGTGATAGCACTCATATAGTCAGAATACCAGTATCCACCTCTAATAGCAGAACTGTAACCAGTGGTGTTACACAGGGTACAGATCTGGGTGTTCTAAGGTTTGGAATCCATTTCTCCAATGTACAAACACAAAGAGAATGTCTGTGGCTGACAAGGTTTACTGATGCCTCCAAACTGAGAGCAGTCATAGACTCTCCAAATTATGTCAACATCCTACAAGAGGGTCATACATGACCAAATGATGGTTGACACAATCATGGCATTAAACTCCATGTAAATATTTGTAGCATGATTCCCTTTGGTACCAGCAATGCCCCTGCTACATGCCAAATCAGTAGCAACACCTTAAATACATACTTGGGTGTGAGAGACGTGGGCACACAGGTTTACACCTACCTTACCTTAGAATGCCATGTCTCCACAGTGGTAAGAAGAGCATTATATCTTGCTAATGGCATAACTGAGGGCACTGTCCCCCAAATATGCAGTAGTTATAACCTCCATGGACTCTTCCCTCATCAGGACAATATGTGAGTGCAATGGCCATTTTTTTATGTACATTTGTAAGCACTAGTAGCAATTGCAGGGACCACAAAGGTTCCTTAAAAGGAAAATTCAAGTCTTCAGCATCTGTTCTATGGGGATCATCTGAAATCACTGTATCTTTAGTTTGTGTCATACAGACTACTTAGAGGTGATCTCTGCCTTGTATATGATGCAGTTTGTGACCCTGCTTTATTGGTAATACTGCACATCTGTAAGTAAAATGGTACACAGATTACTCACTATAAGGACCTTAATCTCGTATGTGACATCAATAAAAAATGCTGGAGGGACTGATATGACTACCAGGGTTTAACAAACCTTTGCAACAGACTCCCACTTAATGTCAAATAGAGCACCTCATTGGCCCTCTTCAGATGCAATCTGTATTACTGGACTTGCAACTATAGGTTCATCACAGGGATTTGCCTGTGTCCCCCTTGGACAGGGGGAATAGGTGCTGATCATGTAAATAAGGGTAAGAACAAGGCTAGGATTATATAGGCCCTAGGGCCATTAGCCTAGTAAAGGCCAATGATCCCATAGGCTGATATAAAATGCTCTGAATGACATCCACACACACACCAACTTGGCTACAGTGAAAATGGTATCACTATCATTAATGTTTACAAGACACTGCACAGCACACACACATACTCCAAGTTAGCTATAATAAGATTAGAACCCCTAACTATCTAGTCTTATACACTACAGATCATAGTATGTTAATGGACATACCATGGCTCAAGTCTGACATTAACATGTCTTTAGATACCCTTATGCTGAATGAAAAAAGCAGACCTTATGGAGGATAGGAATTTTGAGGCCTATGTCACCTGCTACACCCAAAATAGTGAAATACTCCGTCTCTTTCTAAGACAGTGGGGGATTCATACTTGATTTATAGGGAGATGCACATGCACACCAAGTTGGTTGGAGTGATTAGAACTCCTACCTAACTAGTCTTACACACTACAGCTCACAGTACTTAAAGGAAAACAATGGGATATTAAATCCAATAGCCCTATCTGCTGTTTCCTTAAGTCCCCCTTATGTGCTACAGGCAAAAAAAAAAATAACTGCAGCTTTAAAATAAACTGATCTAAACAGTTTTAAACATGAGCTTCCTAAATCTCCGTACTATTTCAGCTTCCGTTTTCAAACCAAAAAGAAAAATGTCTACCTGGCTCTTAAATAATGATGTCACATCTGCCACTGCTCCTCAAGTCGATCCCTGGAGGTTTCCACCCCCAAAGTGACGTAAACTCTGCCTTATTTCCATGCTGCATTGAACCTCCGGTGATCCTCCCACATTGTGATGTCATTGCAGCCTTGGCCAGCCCACTATTACCATAGTAGCTGCTGTGTGGAACTTCTTTTCTAGCGAGGTGAATGCTATCGGCTCCATTTTGTGTGAAGGACTTGCTGGAAGCTGGGATTGCCTGTCTTTTCTCGAGCATTGGAAGACTTCAGTTAGTAAGGTAAGTTATAAATGTAATTTTACATGTCCATGTGTCCTTAGCAATGATATTTGTCGTTATAGTCGACTTAATGCTTACAAGTGTGGCACGCTTTGTTTAATTTGTAGTATTGCCGAGTAGTTTATTATTTCTGTACTTTTGATTTAAATATTTGTGTGCTCCAGTTGTTTTTTTGTGTAATTGGAATCCTTATTCTCGAGTCGGAAGATAGGGGCAGGCTAAAATTAATATTTTATTTGTATTTGTTGATGTTTGTATTTGTACGCTGAAACCCACGTTGTCCTAAAGTGCGCGTGTTAGGGACAGTATTTGTTGGTTGCTTTGTTCATCGCCTTTAAGGTAGATTTGTTACAATGGGGGTAGATCTTTGGCTTCCTGTATTCGCTATCCCAAAGTGAACTAGCTGAAATTTCAGCGTTTTTAAAATTTTATTTATTTATGGTGTGTTTGGTTTTCGGCAGCCGTGGTTATTGTTTTACAGCTGGGATGTGCAACTATTTAATGTTGTTTAAATATGACACAAAAATGCGCGGGACTCAACACTCACAGGTAAGCTTATGGCTCCCTTTACTGAAGCTGCTCTGCTGGACTGGTGTTTCGTTTACTTTACTAAGCTGGTGCAATGTAAGCTTAAGGCTCTTACTGAAGTTGGTGCTATTAAGGCTACATTTTTACTTTACTTACTGAAGCTGGTGTGTCCATTTACTTTCTGAAGCTGCCTCAACACTCACTGGTAAGCTTAAGGTTCTGTTTACTGAAGCTGCTCCATTTTTATTTTATGTATTGACGCTCGTGTGTGCGCTTAAGGCTCTGTTTACTGAAGCTATTCTGTTGGTGCTCACTTTATTTTTTGAAGCTGGTGCCATGCTGTGTAAGCTTAAGGCCCTTAATGAAGCTGGTTTGTCTGTTTATTTTACTTTCGGAAGCTGTCTTAACACTCACGGGTAAGCTTAAGGCTCCATTTACTTTACTGGTGCTGTGTCAGCTTAAGGCTCGCTCATTTATTGAAGCTGCTGTTTTCGCTTTATCTACTGAAGCTGTCATTTTTGCTTTATCTACTGAAGCTGCCGTTTTTAATTTTTGTACTGAAGCTGCTCCCAAAGCTGAGCAGATCTCTGCATGAGGTACGTATCATGCTATTCCATTCCATTGCCTATGTTGAGTGATCACATCCAGTTTCCGCTTTACAAATTCTAGATCTGTCGGGGTAGCGTGTCAGATGTTGCTCTGTGTGCCCGCAGATGTTGTGTGTGGGTTTGTTGTTCCCAACGTGGGTTATTAGGACATATAAGCAGTGATATATCTGTAAGGGATCTGCATTTTTCATAGATTTAGATTCAGATTATTGCATTATCATACACTGAAATAAATGTTTGAGGAATGTTTAATGCAAATCTGCATTCTATGTCATCAGCTGAATTTCTAGCATTTGTCTTTTGTATTTCATTGTTGACTAGGTAGGTGGGCTATTCCACAGACCCTTATCAGTCATGACTCAGGCTCAAAACAGAGCAGTACAAAGATAATAAAATGGCTGATTGAGTAATGTATACAGGACTTTTGATGTTATTACAAAGTGTTTATATACAGTCAGTTTTTCATGGTAATAATAAAGATGCATAGTGTGTACATATCTATGGTTAGGGTCTACTGATGCACTGCTGTGCCTCCCATGACTGTACTCCTATACAATTATTTAACTGATTTGTAATTTATGTACTGGGTAAGAAGATTGGTCCATGTCAAGTGTGTATTTTGCAGCTACATCCAGACTACTTGGAGAAGGATACATACACTATATGGGGGCAGTTTTTAGAGTAGCCAGTTAACCAGCAGATTTCTTTTTATTCTTACTGGTAGTCTATTCTTCTTCTGTCTTTTCTTTTAATACTTCTGTCCTTTTTTACTGATGTTTGCAGATGACATTGTGATCTGTAGTGAGAGTAGGGAACAGGTGGAGGAGACCCTGGAGAGGTGGAGATATGCTCTAGAGAGAAGAGAAATGAAGGCCAGCAGGACTAAAACAGAATATATGTGTGTGAATGAGCGGGAGGATAGAAGAATGGTGAGGATGCAGGGAGTAGAGGTGGCAAAGGTGGATGAGTTTAAATACTTGGGATCAATAGTTCAGAGTAATGGTGAGTGTGGAAAAGAAGTGAAGAAGAGAGTACAGGCAGGATGGAGTGGGTGGAGGAGTGTCAGGAGTGATTTGTGACAGACGAGTACCAGTAAGAGTAAAAGGGAAGGTCTAGAAGAGGGTAGTAAGACCAGCTATGTTATATGGGCTAGAGACAGTGGCATTGACAAAGGCAGGAGTCAGAGCTTGACGTGGCAGAGTTGAAGATGTTAAGATTTGCACTGGGTGTGACGAGGATGGACAGGATTAGGAATAAGTATATTAGAGAGTCAGTCCAGGTTGGAAGGTTTGGAGACAAAGCCAGAGAGGCAAGATTACGTTGGTTTGGACATGTGCTGAGGATGGATACAGAGCATATTGGGGAAAAAGATGCAAAGGATGAAGCTGCCAGGTAACAGGAAAAGAGGAAGGCCTAAGATAAGGTTTATGGATGTGATGAGAGAGGACATGCAGATGGTTGGTGTGACAGAGCAAGATGCAGAGGACAGGAAGAAATGGAAACAGTTGATCTGCTGTGGCGACCCCTAACGGAGCAGCCGAAAGAAGAAGATTCTTGCTAAAAGTTTGTGGACACTAATCACTAGTGCTATTGGTTATCATTTTTGTAATTCTTTAGCTTCCATTTTTTTATAAGCACTTTATTAGAAGCAATTGTTTATTAACATTAATGCCTTTTTGCATGTCATTCCACACATCACTATTCAAGACATGCCATTAATTTAAACATCACACCCAGAACTCAGCATGAGGTATGTGTGTGTGTGTGTGTGTGTGTGTGTGTGTGTGTGTGTGTGTGTGTACTTTGCTCTGTTCCTTTTAAAATATGTGGTTTTGTGGCAAATCGGTTAATTCACTAAATAATTATAGCCCTTTAAGTTTCAGTCTTCCTTTTTTGGAAACACATGGTAACAAAAAACACTATTTCAACAACTTTCTAAAATTATACAAGCAATGTTTAAAATCTGTCCCTGGTTTTGTGCCCCCCCCCCAATACATTTTGGCTTTTTCCAGATTTCTTCTGCTGCGAAATTGAGTGATTAAGTTGTGTCAAGTGGATGCTGCAGTGGTAGTGTTGCCTCACAGCAAGAGGTTCTCTGGTTTAATTCTTGGCTAGGCTGCCATCTGTGCAGAATCTGTATGTTCTCCCTGTGTTCATGTGGGTTTCCTCTGGGTGCTCTGGTTTCCTCCCATGTTACAAAGATATACATCTGGAGCATTTCTCCCTGGGCCTCTCCCAAAAATTGGTTTTGTTCCACGTCAGACTTTCCTGGTAAATAAATGTTAAATAAAAAATTTTTCAAGGAGTGGAGTACTTCAGGGGTAGAGAAGTTTAGTGTTGCTTAATCTGTTTGCATTGTTAGTAGCACAACAGGGAGTAGCGTTACTTTTGATGCAGAAGGCTATGGGTTCTACTCCCAGAGTATTTAGATGGATTGCTGATACTGTACTGTGTTGTACTTTAAAGGGAGTGAGAGGATGCTGCATTCCAGTGAGTGCCCTCCTTTGGAGGAGTTACCTAGTAACTATGAAGCTGTTATCAGTTTGCCATCCATTCATTATTGCAATATTACTAGGTTAACACTTTTTAATGTAACATAGGTAATTTATTCTTCAAGGGCAACAACCACTTTATTTATAGATGAAACAATAAAATATAAAGTTATTTCCTAGCAGCGGCCTGTTCATTATTTAGAAATACCTTTAATGTGGAATTATTTAGATTACTTACTTCTGCAGAGATTTTGTGTATTTACTGATATTGGTGGATTGTAATGACAGAAGTTTAAATGGGCTTTTATGGTTCAAATTTTCTGAAATGGGAAGTTTTGTCATTATTGGTTCATACATTTTGTTTCATTGCTTACTAGAAGACTGTTCAAAACTAGGAATTTAAAACCCATTCTAACAACTGCTGCTGTATTATACAATGAATATAATTTAATAAAATCAGGAAGGTGAATAAAAGAATGCATACATGTATGCATGGCCCTAAAATGTGTTTGAAAACAGCCCAGAGGAAAGTGTGTGAGGCTCAAAATCATGGGCGAATTTTAAGCTTTACTCTTGTTACCAAAGCAATGGATGATGGTAAAACAGTTCAAACCACATTACCTTGACCTGGCCAAGCCTTTTGACACAATCCCCTACTCAGGTGTAGTACAAAATATGAATAATGTAGGAGAAAACACACGCATTACTTTGTCCTGGCCAAGCCTTTTGGCACAATCCCCTAAGTAGGTGTAGTACAAAAGATGAATAATGTAGGAGAAAACACTTGTGTCACTAGCTGGATTGCCAACTTGCTCACAGGATGCAGGAGATCAAAATAGAGGAAGTGACGAGTCACCAATGGAGTCCCCCAGGGTTCAATGCTGAGATTTTCTGTTTGGCATATACATTTCAAAAGTAGAAGGAAATACCAAAGGGCTTTGACTGGCTAAGTTTGAGATGACTGCAAGCTAGGGGCAGTTATTGAATCCCCAAATGACTTGACCATCATACAGGAAGTTTTGTCCCAAATAATAACTGGTGTCAAAGTCATGACAATGCCCTCTGAGAACTGACCCAATTGTTTGGCATTTGGGAAGTTGTGTGTACAGTGACTTAACCTTTGACCAACATGTGCCCAGAGTTATAAGAGCCTTTCTGTATTGCACAGCTTATAAACAAATTGTGACTAGATCTAGAGATGATGATGTCCATCTTTACAAAGCCCTCATTAGGTCAATCATTTTGTATAATGCCTGCTTTGGCATGTATCTGTCCATCCCATGAAACAACTGGAATACCTTCAGAGATACCTTACCAAAAGGATACAAGTCCTAAACAATAGGTCTTGCATGGACCACCTCAAAGATGTATTACTATACTCAGTATCCTACAGAGTGCTTAGAGGTGACAGGTCTGGAATACGAGGCATCCTCTGACCTAATACAGATAGACCCACTGAACATCAGCAAGAAAAATGGCATCATAAATACTAAGTCCAGGTATCTAAACTGAATGCTGTGGAGAGTTGGATATATATCACAGAGGCTAACACTGTTCCAGAATAGACTATCCATAAAAATGAAACAAAGCTCATCTGTCCATATTCAAATGCAACTTGGATCCAAGGATGGATAATAGAAAATGTACTCCAGGATTGCTTCTCATGCCACTAAAGGATAGAGGCAACTCCTAAATGCTGCATCCCTTACATGGGTCCCCTCAAATTATCTATGGTATGATGAATTATTCTCACTAGGGGTAATATATAATTATCAGCCACGGGATCGGTAAGACCAATCAGAAAATGTTATTTCAAGCACCAAAAGGGAATTGGCTAAGCTTAATATGTCCTCCAGGTGAACCTATGTTGTAGTAAATAGTTATAAGAAATTGCCCTTTTTAGATCACTAAGTGCCCCTCTCTCTGTCCACCCCCCCCCAGTCTTCAACAGCTTCCGGCACCTATGGTTCTTCTTTAAGAACGCCTTCAAGTCCAATGACGCTTTTGCATCTGTGCCATGGGTGCCGGATTGGCATGCTGACATCATCATGTGGCGCACATATTTTCAGGTTTGCGAGCAGGAACTGAAACAGACAGTTTCTGCGTATTTGATGGGTTAGCTGTGAGGAAAAATGGACAGTTTCTGCTTATCTGATGGGTTAGCTGTGAGGACTGCAGATGGAGTCCGGACGCTTTTCAGAGTGAGTAAGCTGGCAGAATGAAACTTGTGTGTGTGTGTGTGTGTGTGTGTGTGTGTGTGTGTGTGTGTGTGTGTGTGTGTGTGTGTGTGTGTGTGTGTGTGTGTGTGTAACATCTGGTGGCTAGTGGTACTCAGGCTCAAATCCTGTACCTTGGGTACAGGTAAAAAGAGCCTAAAGACCCTAGCCACCATCACTTGTGAATTTATGCCTCACATTTATGTTCTGTTCCTCTGGTTTTCATGAGTGGTAAAACAAAACCTTTTATTCTAGAAATTTTCTAAGATTATAAAATCAGTATTTGAAATGTGTTCCTATTTTGGGGCTGTATTCCCCCATTATTGGCATTGTTCTGTATTTTTGTGCTAAGAGGTTGAGAACTATGGTGAGAAATGAGAACTGAATTCATTACATGATATGATAGCCATTTAAGTTTGTCTTCTTGTCTTTCAAGAAACTGCTGGTTTAGCTTAGTGGTATGTTGCTCTGACTGTAGTGCACAAAGTTCTGGGTTCGAGACTTGGCAGTGAAATGTATGGTCGTAATACATTTTATGCAAGCAACTTTCAAAATTATACAAGCAATGTTTAAAATGTGTGCCTGGTCCCCCCTATTGAAAATAAGTTCAAAAGCTGTGCAACATGCCTACGGCTTACACTACTGTTATTCTGTATTTATATATTGTGTGTAGAAGTAGACTGCTATCGTGGAAATGTTCTGAATAGGACAGTTTTGTCATTACTGATGCATGCATTTTGCTTCATTGCCTACTGGAAAAATGTTCAAACAATAAATTTAAAATGCAGTTGTGTGTGGAAGTAGACTGTTATCATGGAAATGTTCTGAATAGGACAGTTTTGTCATTACTGGTGCATGCATTTTGCTTCATTGCCTACTGGAAAAATGTTCAAGCAATAAAATTAAAATGCAGTTGTGTGGAATTAGACCTTTATGATAGAAATGTTCTGAATAGTGCAGTTTTGTCATTATTTAATGCATTTTTGTTTCATTGCCTACTAGAAAAATGTTTAAACAATAAATTTAAAATGGGCTCTAACTTAAGTCTAACAAGTGTGCTGTATTTTACAAGGGATATAATTCAATTATTATGCAGTATAATTAATACAGTCAGGAAGGTGAATCAAAGAACTTTTGCATGATTCTAAAAATGTGTGCAAGGAGCCTATGATTTGAAAACAGCCCAAAGGTAAACTTACCCTGCCACTGGCCAGATGCATTTTCTTTGAATGTGGGTTTCAATGCTGTTTCAGTGAATGTGGGTTTAAAGGTAAATTTTTAATGCTAAGTCTGTTTTCATTGTAAGACTATTGCTTTGTTTAGGTTTAGTAAATGTCTATAAGTGTTTGTGCTATAAAATTTGAAATAAAAGTTGTAAATGAAATCCAAATATCTGTAATCATTGTAGAAGTAAAGCATAGAACAGCATGCACACTGAGAGATTTGAACAGTGTCTATGACAAATGGGGAGAAATAGCCAAGTAATGGGACACTGGAATGGCTATGTGGGTGGGTGGGGGGTAGGGCTGAGTGTGGAGGGGGTGGGGCTGCCTGGGCAGAGGGGGTGGGGCTGCATGGGCAAGGGTCTAGCTGCTATTTATATGCGCAGTAAATCTTGTTAGTTACAGATTTAAGACTGCCAGTGTAAGGCTGTGTGGGGAAATTTGGAATGTTCTGTCAGTGTTTTTTTCTTTCTTTGGCGCAGATATTAATAGTTGCTCTGTGCCAAAAAGGGTTGTGTTACTTATGTAGGTATGGAAGAAGCGAACTGTGTTTTTTTTTTTATTTATTATTGTTATAGACCTTGTAGTGGTGTGTGGGGCTAAGTCAGCATTTTGTATACTATTTTTCTTTTGATCAGGTGTGCACAGTGTTTCCGTTGTAGTCTCTGTGAATACATGTGTTCTGGTGCTCATGAACTACGTGCTTCTCTGTCTTCTGTGGTTTGTCTTCAGCCTGAGTGGGCAGGATTTGGATGCTGGTTACTTGGTTTGTCTCGGAAGGAATGCCTTTATTTCTAAATTCTTACATAGTTCTCTGAACGTGAAACAATTTTAATGATCCTGTCAGTTTCTGGTCCTGTTATCAAAAAAGATATTACACTCTCACTTTACAGCTCGCGTGCTTTGCTTTTGATAGTTTGTATTACCAGTGTTATATTGTGTCTGCATTTTCATACCTTTTTATTTTGTAATGTTTTGCCGTTTGCATCATTTTCTCATACCTACGAAAGTGAACTAAGCACTGACATTTTGAAAACACAAGCTAGCAAGAGCAAACACAGTGTCTGCACATTGATAGTCCAGTCAGTTCGGTATGTGTTGGATGTTTGTCCTCCAGTTACCACCTTTTGTTTAATTGATGAAGTCACTGTTGTCTGGTGATAGTGCGAGACTCTTATTTATTGTCATTTGTTGACCAGGAAAGTCCGACTGTTCTGTTCATAGATATATCCTACACTAAAGACTGCTAGTGCCCTTAGAAGACTAGCAGTGCTACCCAACTGTGACCCACAAATTTGACTTATATGGGATTGATTTACTGACTGCCACTGTCCATCAGCGACATTGGTGCCAGTCATACCAGGGGAGAATTTTGATTACCCATTCCTTGGTCCAAGTGGCGCTTATATGCAGGTAGGGAGGATTGCTGCTTCACATGGATGGTGAGTCTGATCCAGAGAATGGGAATGCTCTTTGAAGCATATCTGTCTCTCTAGCATGTTCTGTTTATGCCGCAAACAAAAGTTAGGTATTTTATTTATTTGACATTTGTTGACCAGGCTAGTGTGAGTGAGTGCAAGCAAGGGGGCTAGTGTGTGAGTGTGTGACTGCAAGCAAGGGGGCTAGTGTGTGAGTGTGTGAGTGCAAGCAAGGGGGCTAGTGTGTGTGTGTGTGTGTGACTGCAAGCAAGGGGGCTAGTGTGTGTGTGTGTGTGTGACTGCAAGCAAGGGGGCTAGTGTGTGTGTGTGTGTGACTGCAAGCAAGGGGGCAAGTGTGTGTGTGTGTGACTGCAAGCAAGGGGGCTAGTGTGTGCGGGGGGCAAGTGCGTGTGTCTGACTGCCAGCAAGGGGGCAAGTGTGTGTGGGGGGCAAATGCGTGTGTCTGACTGCCAGCAAGGGGGCAAGTGTGTGTGAGGGGCAAGTGCGTGTGTCTGACTGCCAGCAAGGGGGAAAGTGTCTGTGTGAGACTGCAAGCAAGGAAAAAGCATGCTAAAGCCAGACCTCTTCTATCAACTGTCTCTGTTTATACGCGATAAATTTCAAGTACTGTTTAGATGCCCCCCAACATATTTGGCCTTGCCCAGATTACCTGCATTAACTGGTTGCTAGTCAAATTTCTATAAATTGCTTTATAGAATTAGGCATATCGCAACCTCTAAACTGACCATGGATTTGGCTCTAAATGTTTCTTTTCACCTAATAATCTCTCCCCAGAAATAATAGTTTCGCCAGAAAACGTGGAGGGTTTACAATTACATGTAATAATCCAGTTAGGGGTTACTTTCTTTTCAGAAATGCATGTAAATTTTTTTTTTTGACAGCTGCTCCACTTAGGAGTAATAACGTGCCCCTTCTTTGACAGCTTCCCAGCTGTATTGTCTGGCTAATTTATCTTCTTGATTCACATTTTCGGACCATTTAACATAACGTTGTGGTGGTTTTTTGTGGACAGTTAGTGGCAAAACATTATAGAATGAAGATAGAAAATAATGGCAGACATTTCAGTTTCACATTTCATACCCTTTCGAAAATTCATAATAATGCAAGACCTACTGTTGGATGATCTTTCTAACTTTGTAAGAGCAATATTTAAAATTTCTACTTCTACTTGTGCCTTTCTCCCACTTATGTATGGCTTAGTCCAGATTTAGTGCACTGAGGTTCATAGGTATGACATGTCAGGACCATCGCTGTCAGCCTGAGACATTTCAAATTGTGACATACTCGTTGCAGTGTATTCTGAGCTGATGTCATGTTTGCTTTTCATTTTTTACTGTGATCATGTTTTACCCATGAAGCAAGTAGATAGTTGTTTGCAGGCAGCAGATTTGTTTTGGATAACCAACATTTCTACAAGTGGGGGGTATCACAGCGATTGCTAGTTGCAGCACGTTGCTTGGCTATGTTACTTGGTAGTTTAATAAAGTTGAATATAAATTATAATTAGAACTGTAGTCCAAGGAGAAGTGTTTTGCATTTAGTGCTGCTTCTTTTATTCGACTTGAGTTTGACTAGACTTGTGATGGAAATGTTCTGAATTGGGTAGTACTGTCCTTATGGGTGCATGCATTTAGTTTCACTGTTTTCTGGAATATTTTCTGGAATAACCTCCCCCAACACATTACCTCACTAGACTCCTTTCAACTTTTCAAAAAAAAACTTCTATTACATCTTAACAACTTCTGGCTCTGCTCCTGTACCAATCCAGACTAAATGACTTCTTCGCTCTTCAGCCATACCTCCCTACGTAAAAATCACTATCTTTCCCTGCTATTTCAAATGACTAAATTACTGTACTGTTCTAAAAAAAAAAAAAAAAAAAATATGAATATATAGCTTAGGCTATTTGTTTTTTACCTGTTTTTTTTTCGCTGTATTTTCTACTACACTAAAATGTATGCATTGTTGCTTAAATGTTTAACCTTGTTTTAATTGTGGAGCTTTTCTCCCCGGGCCTCCACTGAAAATGGAAATTATCCAGCTGGACTAGCCCGGTCAACAAATGTAAAATAAAAAAAAAAAATAAAATTTTAACCCAATTAAAACACCCAATAAAACTTTACTGCATTGTACAAGCAATATAATTATATATGTGTGTGTGTGTGTGTGTGTGTGTGTGTGTGTGTGTGTGTGTGTGTGTGTGTGTGTGTGTGTGTATCTTTGTGTCTGACTTCAAGCAAGGGGGCAAGTGTGGGCAAGTATGTGTGACTGCTATCAAGGGGGCAAGTGTGTGTGACTGCTAGGAATGGGGCAAGTGTGTGTGCTTGTGTGTTTGACTGCAGGCAAGGGGACAAGTGTGTGCATGTCTGTATGTGGGCAACTGCAAGCAAGGGGGCAAGTGTGTGTGACTGCAGCCAAGGGGGCAAGTGTGTGTGTGTGACTGCAGCCAAGGGGGCAAGTGTGTGTGTGTGTGTGTGTGACTGCAGCCAAGGGGGCAAGTGTGTGTGTGTGTGTGTGTGTGTG
>NC_056748.1:210149583-210294583 GCF_019279795.1 Protopterus annectens
ACCCTCACCTATCTAGTCTTACATACTTTAGATTGCAGTATGTAATACATGTACCACAGCTTAAGTCTACTTTATAAATGTTTGCTTGCAGATAAACTACTTATACTGGACATAAACAAGGCCTGTGTTGAACAGTGTGTGTGGCCTGCAGAGTGACAATGATTCTTACTGTAATCTGCATCTAGTATCCTAGGAGTCAGACAAATGTTTTTTTATCCTAGCTATGTAGCAAAAGTAGCCATTTTGGACATATGTGACTGTTTGCATTTGGATGGGCAAAGCTTTGACCCAAAACAAATTGTCCTGCCAATGCATGAGTGCACAATACACATTACACAACATGTTCACTTGTTGGTATATGTGTGGTGATATCCAGCAGGCCCAGGGGGCTGTAAGCAAGCCATTACTTTTGGTCTTTTGACCAACTTTATATATGTGTCATACTGCAGCTTTAATCACCACAATCTGGGTCTGTTGGGCAATACAGGCATACACATACATACACACACATATATATATGTATATATATATATATATATATATATATATATATATATATATATATATATATATATATATACATATATATATATATATATATATATATATATATATACATACACACACACATATGTGTGTGTGTGTGTGTGTGTGTGTGTGTGTGTGTGTGTGTGTGTGTGTGTGTGTGTGTGTGTGTATATATATATATATATATATATATATATATATATATATATATATAAAGAACTGAGATGTATACAAACCTATAGGATTGCATGTGTCTGATATATATATATATATATATATATATATACATATGGGGAGAAAGAAATTTGTGTGTGTATGCATATATCTGTATATATCTATATATATCTATATATATATATATATATATATATATATATATATATATATATATGTATATATGGAGATAATATATTATACAAGGCATTATGCGAGGAGCAACAGATTTGATATATGTGTGTATGCATATATCTGTATATATCTATATCTATCTATATATATCTATATATCTATATATATATATATATATATATATATATATATATATATAGATATATATATATATATATATATGGAGATAATATATTATACAAGGCATTATGCGAGGAGCAACAGATTTGCACTAAGTGCATGAGCATGCCCAGTGGGAGTTTTGGCTAGTTATAAATTGGCTCAAGCCCACACCTAGCTGTACTCCAAACTGTGATTTTGTGCATTACACAATATGACATCTGTCTCTGTTTCTGTGCTGCTGTTCTTCACTCACACTGGCTAAGATTTTCTGAACTTGTGTAATGTAATTAAAATGTGACAGTAGTTAAAACAGTACAGCACAAACAGACAGTCGGTACAGCACAAATTATTGATACCGCACATACACAAAAAGTGGATACTTCTAAGTTAGAACCATGAACACCATCACACAAGATGCTTGCATTAGTCCTTTAAGACACAGAGACTGCTTGAGATTCAGGGGGTCATTCATCACACAATCACTTGCATAAATAGGTAAAATAGTTATCCTCCATTATCTAAGCTATACAATGTATGATCACATTCTATAGTACTGTCCTGGCACTGAGTGAAATGCTCATATACCACTGATGTTATACTGTTCCAAAAGTTACAAGGGAACACAGCTGTGTTAGGGGTGGGTGAAGAACAGCCCATGTTCTGCTGGGATACAGAATAGTGTGACTATCATTTAATCCCACTACCCAACATCTTCCTTCAATGCTTTACCAGTAATCTGTTGCAGTTAGACTGAAGGAATATTCCATGCATGAGGCCTTTTGCCTAGAAATGGAAACTTGTCAGTGGAATAAGTATCTGTAATCCCATGTGGATGTCATTTCTGTCCAACTATCCCACTATAGTTACTTGCATACTTACATGCACTTACTAAAACTCTTGGAAATATTCTTAGTAACCTCTCCGCCCTACTTCCTCAAGAAACAATAATACTAGGTGACTTTAATATTGACTGGACTACCTGTAGCTCCCCTAATCCTAGTACCCACATTAATCTTCATGGTTTCACCCAAATAATAAACACCCCCACAAGAATTCACAAACCTAGTAATAAAGAAACAACTCTTGACTGGAACCTTGTAAATAGTCATCCTGAAACCTATATACCTGGAACCTGGTGACATTAGCGACCATGTTTTAACCTATATAATAAGGAAAAAGGGTCATAATCCTACCAATAACACCTTTATAACCTTTCGTACAAAAAAACACTTCCAAGCAGATAACTTTCAAAATGAACTAAAAGCCTGTAACTGGTCACCTCTGAAGCACCTCAAACTAGATGAAGCTGTTTCTTACTTTAATAATAAATTCCTACAAATCCTGGATCTCCATGCCCCCTTCGATCCTCCCGAATCAGGACCAAAGCAGCTCCATGGCTCACACAACAAACCAAGGAAAAAATGTTCCTACGAAACAAAATATGGGGCAAATGGAGAGCCACTAAGAGCTCTGCAGACCATCTACTCTTTAAACAGCTAAGAAATGCAACCAAAAAGGACATCATCTTAGACAAAAAAAAATATTATCACCACCTTCAACAATCTCATACAAAAAATCCACAAAAGTTCTGGTCAGGCATCAATAAACATCTCCAACCAGGACATTCCAAAACTCCAGCCCCAACTTCAATTCCTCATGATAATCCTTTGCAAACAGCTGATGCCTTCAATAATTACTTCACTGAAATTATTCAAAATCTTGCAAAGACACTCCCTCCCAGTCCTCCCAACCCTTTACAAAACATAAACAGTTCAGTGCCCTCCTTCCACATACCTGTACCAACATCCTTTATCTGCAAACTCCTTCAAAAACTCAAGCCTTGTACCCCATCTGCTGACCGCCTACCAGCTGAATATCTTCAAATAGCTCTCAAAGTCATAGCTTATCCCATATCCATCCTTATAAACCGTACCATCACAGAAGGTAGCATCCCATCCATATGGAAAGTCTCTCACATTATCCCTTTACATAAAGGAGGCAAATCCACCGATATCTCCAATTTCCGTCCAATTGCATTACTATCCCCACTTGCCAAAATAACAGAAAAAATGTATTCACCATCAACTACATCAACACCTGGTCGACAACAATTTACTTGCCAATTGCCAGCATGGCTTTAGACCCTTTCATAGTACAACCACTGCCCTGCTAACTTTTTCTGACTGTATAAACAGAAATCGAAATAATAATTCTCTGTCCTCCGCATTATTTATTGACCTATCAAAAGCCTTTGATATGGTTAACCACGACTTACTAATCTGTGTGCTGAAAGCACAATCTCTTGACCCTCAAGCAATACTTTGGTTTACATCCTATCTAAAAAACAGACATCAAACAGTGCTATGGGATAATAACCTATCCACACCCCTCCCCGTAAACATCGGAGTACCTCAAGGCTCTATATTAGGCCCTCTTTTATTTTCCATTTTTATTAATGACCTCAATACTGTTTTTCCTCAAGCCACCTGTATTCAATATGCCGATGACTCCACCCTAATATGTTCTTCTAATTCATCAATCTCTCTTCAAACCCTTACCCAAACAGTATTTAACACTGTTGAAAATTGGTTTACTGACCATTGCCTCCTCCATAACCCTAAAAAAACAAAATTGTTACTCTTTGCTCCCACCCAAAAGTCCCCATCCATCCACTTCACAATTACCTCTAACAACGGTACCACTACTACCCCTGATACTACTACACGTCTCCTGGGCATTACTATAGATAATAACCTCAGCTATGATGATCATATCAACAATACTATATTGATGGTCAATAAAAAACTTGGCTCCTTGTATAGAATTAAACCTTATCTCACACCTCTAGCTAGAACCACCATTGCCAGACCCATCTCACTTCTACCCTATTCTATGCCTCTGCTATATATACCAATCTATCGAAATCTAATCTAATTAAGCTCAAAACTAGCTATAACAATATAGCAAGATTTGCCACTGGCACCCTTTTTAAAACCCACCACTGTCACAACCTTAAACAACTTGGGTGGTCTGAACTACAAAACCAGCTGGTGTATAATCAACTAGTGATCACACAAAAAATCCTTCATCACCCAAATAATACTCCAATCCTCTCTAACTTAATCTCGCCATATAAAAATCTAGCAACACTCCATTCAGCTAATAAGCTACTAATCGCCCATATCAAATCTAATAACAAAGCTGGAGACTCCCTTTTTACCAATGTTGTGGGAAAAATATGGAACAAGCTTCCTATGTCACTCACATCTCTCTCGTCTACATCTCTCTACAAAAAACACCTCAAAGAACACATGAAAAATCATTGGCTCTGTCCCTGCACTAAACCCGACTAAACCTTACTTTTCCTATTACTATCTCTTCTTGCTATATGTCCTCCTTCTGGGCTTTGTCCCCTCTCAACCTTCAATCCTAGAGGATAACTTTATTCAGCCCTCATATGTATCTTTTTTCTCTACCTAGATCTCTAGTTCCTCTACTTTGACTTACAAATGGCAACATTAGTACCACAAGTGTACCTGTATCTCCTTATATCTAACACCCATGCAAAAACTCTAAACTACTTTTCGTCTTCTTAGACAAACTTTTTATTTAATTATAACCCATACACTAATAAATTCTCTTATATAGTAGAACCTTAGTAAATTTAAGTATCATATTTAGTAATTTTGCTATGTTTGGAGCATATCTCCACATGAAAGCTATTCAGTGTAAGTTGTGAATTTTTATTTTGTAATTTTATTTCGTAATTTCTATTGTTGTAATGTTTTTTATGTTTGGAGCTTATCTCCCTGGGCCTCTACTGAAAATGGACATGTATCCAGCTAGACTAGCCCAGTCAACAAATGTAAATTAAATAAATAAATAAAATAAGGTACCCAGTCCATACATACACTGACATATCATAATAATCCAATAGACTACTGTGTAAGTCACAGACATACCCTGCAAATGCATCAGTTGACACAACTGTAGTTCAGGGCTGACTGTGTCTGATGCAAGCAGTATACAGCCAATACATGGACAGGTACAGGATGTGTGAAATGTCTGGCATCAATGTTAATATCTATATGTGAATAGGAGTAAGGTGTTAGTCCCTAGGTCCCTAGTTTGTCAGTGAATGTGCTATGCATTGTCTCTTAGCCAAAGCCAGGGCATACTGAGCACACCTACATCTGCCTACAGGGACATAAGCAGGGGGATCCTCCTCCTAGTCCTCTTGTGACTGTTACTGTGTTGACATAGGCACTGGTGGGGGGTCTGTGTATCCTTTCCCTTTGCTGATCCTGCTGCAACTGTTTCCGCAGGATCAGATTGTGTAGCATAACATGTAATGTGAATATCTGTGCACATGTACCTAGATTATACTGCAGGGCTCCTTCAGATATATTGAGGCACCAGAACTGTGACTTCAGAAACCCAAACACATGCTCTATGATGTTTCTAGTTTGTGTGTGAGCCTCATTATGGCGTTTTTCCATGAATGCATGTGCATTTCTGATGGGTGTCATTATCCATGGTTCCAGGGCATAGTCAGCATCCCCAGTAAATAGCCCTGTGGGATGTCACCCCTAGCAAACATCTGATACAGCTGTGATGTATGCCAGATATGAGAGTCATGATAACTGCTAGTGTTGCTAGCACATACAATCAGGATAATCAACTGGGCATTGCACAGCCTGGCAGTTGATGAGTGGTACCTCTTGTGGTTAACATAGATTGTATCGTAAATTTGTAGAAAAACACCAAGTAACAAAAGGCACGAAAATGGAGCAGGATACAGGAATAAATAAAATTTATTAAATGCTTTCGTCAAATATTAAGATTGACTTCTTTAGAATGCCAGTCAGCAAGACCATCCTTTTATCCTTTAGCACTTAATAAATTTTATTTATTTATTCCTGTATCCTGCTCCATAGATTGTATCGTGCTCACCAGGTGGTGCCTTGATGTGCACATGAGTGCAATCTATGGCACCCAGTACTTCAGTGTAGTGTGCTACACAGTATAAGTTTTCCATACTGCTGGCCCTCACATTAGAGGTAAGGGGAAATGATATGTGCTCACTGTCAGGTAGAGGAATAGCATCCAGGAATTGGTGGAGTATCCTGCATGCAGATGCCTGTTTCACCCCCCCCCCCATCATGTCCCCAGGTGGTCCTTGAAAAGTACCTGTAGCTAGTATCCTAAGGGCTACACATACCTTTGTCTCCACTGGGATGGGCCCCCCACTGGCTCTGAGTTGAGGGTGGCAGAGCTCAGTGAGCTCTTGCAATATGTCCCTGTCTGTCCTATAGCTCTCTACAATCTCCATCTCATGTAGCTCCTGGAAGGTTACTCGGGGCCCAAACACTCTCCTCCTCCTCTGCCTAGGCCTACTGTCAGCAGCACTGACCTCAGTATCTAGCACACACAAATGTAGCAGACCAGCAGCAGCATCAGCACTGACCTCAGTATCTAGCACATACAGATGTAGCAGCAGCAGCTGCACTGACCTCAGTATCTAGCACATACAGATGTAGCAGAGCTGCAGCAGCATCAGCACTGACCTCAGTATCTAGCACATACAGATGTAGCAGCAGCACTGACCTCAGTATCTAGCACATACAGATGTAGCAGCAGCAGCATCAGCACTGACCTCAGTATCTAGCACATACAGATGTAGCAGCAGCAGCAGCAGCACTGACCTCAGTATCTAGCACATACAGATGTAGCAGCAGCAGCATCAGCACTGACCTCAGTATCTAGCACATACAGATGTAGCAGCAGCAGCTGCACTGACCTCAGTATCTAGCACATACAGATGTAGCAGAGCTGCAGCAGCATCAGCACTGACCTCAGTATCTAGCGCATGCAGATGTAGCAGACCTGCAGCATCAGCACTGACATCGGTATCTAGCACATACAGATGTAGCAGCAGCAGCATCAGCACTGACCTCAGTATCTAGCACATACAGATGTAGCAGAGCAGCATCAGCACTGACCTGAGTATCTAACACATACAGATGTAGCAGACATGCAGCATCAGCACTGACCTCAGTATCTAGCACATACAGATGTAGCAGCAGCAGCAGCATCAGCACTGACCTCAGTATCTAGCACATACAGATGTAGCAGAGCTGCAGCATCAGCACTGACCTCAGTATCTAGCACATACAGATGTAGTAGACCTGCATCGTCAGTACTGACCTCAGTATCTAGCACATACAGATGTAGCAGAGCAGCATCAGCACTGACCTCAGTATCTACCACATACAGATGTAGCAGCATCAGCACTGACATCAGTATCCAGCACATACAGATGTAGCAGAGCAGTAGTAGCACTGACCTCAGTATCTAGCACATACAGATGTATCAGTATCAGCACTGACCTCAGTATCTAGCACATACAGATGTAGCAGACCTGCAGCATCGGCACTGACCTCAGTATCTAGCACATACAGATGTAGCAGAGCAGCAGCACTGACTTCAGTAACCAGCACATACAAATGTAGCAGACCTGCAGCAGCCCCTAGCATTCTCTCAGTTAAAATTCCCAAGTCTGTACTACAATGGCCCAGACTACTGAGGGAAAATCAGAATCTAGAGTGTATGCATATTTTATACAGTTCTGCTTTTGGTCTGCTTTTGTTTACATTAAAGCATACAACTACAAGTTAGTTACTGTGGATTGTTGTTGTCTAGGCAAAGTACTACTATGAGATGCTATTGGGTAATTATGATGCAGTTCACCTGACCAGGATATAATTAACATAAAAGGCCCTACTTTAGTGCATGTTGCCCTCTGATGTGCCACGGTGTGCAGCATAGCTTATACAAAAGTCAAAAATATTTATTGAAGATACCTCATTTTAATTGATTGTTGCCTACGTTAACACTGTCATGTGGGTAGCCTGCCTGTGTGAGCATGCTAAGCTATGTGGCACTCCGCACAAACACGCCTGATTGGGAATAAAAAATATCCTAAAAATAATAAGACACACCACTAGATGTCATCCACATCCTCTGGGAATATCAACATCATGCAGGGGCCTACAAGAAGTGAATATGCGGACACAGTTGCTCCTTTTAGCAATTCAGGAAATCCACCTCATTTGTTTACATATCCATGCTGACAACCTAGATACTATATGGTTTATAGCCGTGTGAGCTTGGTAACATCATCTATGTATCATTGTATAGACCCAACACAAGGACCAAGAGTACATTTGTGAAAACTATATTCGAAATTTTTTTTTTAATTCTGTTAATCATGTTTGTGCACTGTAGTGCACAGTGGAAACATGCTAAAATTATTAAAAAAAAATATTATTAATTTGACATATTCCCTTCCTTTTTTAGACATCCACAATGTACCTTTTGCAGATATATGTACCTGATCTAACATTTTCTGGGGAGTTATGTCCATATCTGTGGACATTTACATCTCCTTTCATCCGTGTAGACTTCTGTATGTGGAGAAATTGCACGTACACTATAAACACTGATACAGAGTCTACAATGTTGCCTTTATGCTTGTCAGATCGCTTTGCCTGGGTATTTTGTGTGCAAGATTCAACTACTTATGAGGTAATTTGCATTCCAAGGAACTTTCCTTGTTTGAGTGTGCTTGCGCACCGCTAAGTAATACTTACTGTATCTAAAATTGTTTGTGCTCATGTACGCATTGTGGAGCGATGCATGCACCAAAAAGAAAAAAAATTGTGTAAGCGTTACTGAATTCCCCCTTATAAAATAAGTTCATAATTACATTTTCTTTATGTTCAATCCAAGTTAAACCTATTTTTGTGCTCAGCAGTTGTGATGTTTCTTATTAAGACCAAAGATTACATTAAAGCATACAACTACAAGTTAGTTACTGTGGATTCTTGTTGTCTGGGCAAAGCACTACTATGAGATGCTATAAAAAGGGAAATTATTTTCCAATTTTCCAGGAGAAATGCTAACATTTACCAGACTATTAGAAAACTGGATTTTCGTGGAACTTTGCATTTTAGCCAAGAGAACTCAAATTACAACAACCTGAATTTTTATCATAATTTTAATTAGAATAGTCTCTGCCTGTTTTATTGAGTTTTCTGCCCCTAAACTCTCTTTTAAAATGTGCATATATGTAGAAGTTCTTGGAAATTATAATGAAATGACGTTAATGATAAGAAATTAAACTTAAACGCTCACATATAGTTCAGAATTTCTGTTCATGAAAACAGAATGTCATTTGTTTGAGGACTCCAAATTAGCATCGTTGGGATGATTAGAATTCATTGGGCAAATAATGCTGGAAGTATGACATTAGATGTTTTAAAGTGTCTGTTAAGTGAGCCATTTCTGTCAGTGTCTGAGCTTATACAAAATTGTCTCACAAGGTTTCAGAGTTCTTTAGAAATATAATTTTTGATGTCTGGTAAGTAAAACGTTGCCACCTTATTCTGACCACTTTCCAATTTTATGGATAACATATAGATCTCACTTATTTGAAGGCATGTTTCTGTACCACCAAACAAAATGTAAGAATAGCCTTGAAATCTACCACTGTTTTTCACAGACTCCTTTTTTTTCTTATCACTTGACTTCTAAGCAAATTAAAACTTTTGTAAATTATTAGTTTTTATAATTGTGTGCAAAACAGTTGAATGCTTGATAAAAATCAAAGGGACAACAGATCTTTAAGTTAATAAAATGACTGTGTAATGGTGAGACAGTGTTTAACTTCTAGTGATATGTGGCTATGAGCTGTTGTAAACAAATTATTTGTAGACACAATCAATAAGTATATTTAAGATATAACAAATGTGTTGCGTTATATTCTTTCGGTACTTACTTGTTCCAAGTCAGCTACATTTCCTTTGTTCCTTTCTGATATATTTTTGGGAGGTAATATGAAAAGTTCTGCAGATGTTGGCAAACCAGGAAATACTGCAATCAATATTTGCTCTTCTGGAATATGTGTCACCTGGAAGCAAGACAATGAAAGGTAGTAAAATGATTGGATCAGAAATTAAATGCATTTGCTTATCTAAAGTAATGGGTTGCTTAATTTCATTATGAGGCACATTTAAGCACATTTTCTAAAATGATGATGAGTCAACGTGACTAAAACAAAATTGAAGTAATTGCTGCTAAAATCATTTCTTATTAATGGCATCATTCAAATGGGAACATTATTCTTTATTAACAAAAATATAACTTATTTTTTAACCTAAATTTTGTAGTTCTAGTACTAGCAACATTGCCATGTGCACTGTTGTATTTACACAAATTAAATATTAATGTGATTTTTATAAAATCAATATAAGCATGCAAAATCATAAAAAGTATTAACAGCTTTATTTCCTAAAAATGTTCTAACCACGTCATTCTAGTTATGCATATTAAAACCTATAATTATGTATTCACCCACAATGCTTACATTTTGAATAGATTTCATAAACAAATGAAATGTGACAGCAGGATGGAAAGCAAATCATTTCATTTTGTAGTTCCCTTGGCATTGTAAACCAGATGCCAGTGAAATTCATTGATGAAGTTAGAGCCATGTAATTCACAGCTGTTTATTTTTGTTGCTCACGCCAGGATGTGATTGAAAGAGCTGTGTGTGGTTGGCTACACTGTCTTCTTATCTGCAAAGTATAATCTTTATAGCATTGTTATACAAATTTAATAATGATATTACTGTGAGTATTAAGTGACTATTAAATGTCTAAATTGAGCATCCTAACAGCTGGAGTCTGGTTTTGTGAGCATGCACAGCATCATGAAAACAAAATAATCTGTGGCACATTTTAAAAAGATAGTTATGGTTTTCTGAAGAAGTATAACATCAGTAATGGGCCTTACAATCTATCCTGCTATGTATGAAGTACCTCATCTTACTACAGTATTTCCTGCAGCTCACCTCTAAGCCTTTACTATCACCTTAGTTTTCACATATTGTCTTTAATTCTCCAGACTTCATTTCTTCTGCTCTATCAGCTTCCCACTTTTTAGTGAAGAGCTGAACAAAACAATTGTCTCTATTCTGCACTTCTTTAATTCCCATAACACTCCGGTGCATTACTGTACTTTTAGAGCTAAGACACTCTACATCAGGAGCAGTGTAACAGTAATACTTGTGACTGATGTGATGAGTGTCACAGGGGTGTGCAGCCAACTACTCTGTGCTTATTTATACAATGTAATGCCACATAGCTTCACTTGTGCCCATCCAGCACAAAAAGGGCAGAACATGGATCTAAAGATTCACCAATCTGAATATGCACAGCAGAGAGGCAACTCTATTAATCATACAGATGGTGAGGATATGCAGTAGACAGGAAAGACGTAAATAGCAGAACAGCAGTAAAAGTGAAATACAGAATGGCAACCATTAATTATGAAAGGTGTCAGGCTGTAATTTTTTGTTTCTGTTGGGATAGAGCTTGTTTTGTAAATACTGTAAAACAACAGTAGGTAGAGAATGCAGTTAGGGGTGGCTACAGATGGGATAGGCGAAGAAGGATAGGCCATGGGAGCAATCAAAAAACATGGAACAAAACCCAGACACATAGGGGCAATGCAAATACAAAAGGTAGGAAGGGCAGAGTGTGGAGAAATGGTGATGGGGAGGGTTCCACAATGAGCAAGGAATCGGATAAGACATAAAAGGAATGAATCACCATGGTAGAAAAAGGTCTCAGTTCCCACTCTTCCACAAAAGGATCTGCAGACAGACAAAACAATGAAAACAATTATTATACAACTGCTTCAAACAGTTACAGTTGTGCAGTGGCCTGACATATAGATCATGCACACCCTGCTGCTAGTAGATGTCCTTTTACCTTCTGTGACAACAAACCATGTTCAAATCCCAATCCCCTGATGCTGGAATGCAAAGTATAAACTCTTATCATCATGACAATTAAGACGTTAGAAGACAATAATACTAAAAACGTGCTATAGTACATTTCAGGCTCCCGTTCTCAATCTCTGACTCCCAGTGGTGAAACAAAACAGGCTGATGTTATTTTGTATGATTTTACCACCTAAGAGAATAAGCTATGCCAGCAGCATCACTCCAAATTAAATCCAGTTCATGCTAAGCATCTACTCTGCATAAAGCAGCCTCTTACCATCCCAGAAAGTGCTTCCTAATGTTTCAGCAAAGGAAGAATATGAAAAACATGCTCTCCCTGTCATGACTGCAGGTGACCTACATAGTCATGACCAATCATGGATCAAAATGGTAGTCCCATGCTTGTAAATCATGTATCATGCAACATAGCACTGCACAACATCACTAGAAGAAAGACATAGGACGAGCTGCAGTACAGCACCGTGCTTTGTGGTTGTACACATGCCGAAGCACACAAGTCACATGCTTTGTGGTCACCTTGATGTGCATAGCTAGTGCTGACATGTTGGGTAACACCTTGCACTGATTCACAAATTATGGTATTAACTTACTTTATCAGCACAATCATTGTACTAACTGATGTAAAATAGCATCACTGTTTTGATAATGCTGTGTATAATTTTATTATGTTGAAATACAGGAGTTTCAGTAAAGTCTGTGCAGACATGGAGCTTTCTAGACTTTGAGGAGGAGTTCTACCTGGTAAATAACCTTAGCAACAAGAAGCACTGTGGTTGATGTCAGCAAAAGTGAGTGTGACATCAACATGTAGGTATAATTTGGAATCCATGACACTTTAATGGTACTGCATTGTTTGTATGTAGATGGAGTAAGGGGTGGAATTCAAACTATGAAGGCAAGAAACCATAGGAAAGATGTGCCACAAGGGGTGTGGGGTTGCACAGCTGTATGCCAGGGCATGGCTACAGTACATATATGGGAAGTTGTGCATAAACTGCGACTGATAACCAGGTGCATGAAAAAGGAGAAGTTGTGGCAATAGGTAAGTGCATCACACAGTATACCATTCACATTCCTGACTGACATGCTTTCCCTTATATGTACAGGTACTAGCATGCATGCTCATCATGCAGGAGAATGATTTGCTATCGCAGGCCCTCTACACACACAGGATGCACCTTTCCAACAAAGGTCCTGCATCCTGGCATTATAAGAACCAGATATTGTTTGGCTGGTGCCACATATAACTGATGTGGGTGGCCATAATAGGTGTGATTTAGGGGTATTACATTCTGGGTAAAGGAAAATGATCCTTGGACTGGACAGGTCTTCTTTATGGGTTGATTACCAAAACTAAAGCAGCTTTTTGATACTGGTGAGTTTTAGATGTCAATGTTCAGCTACAGGAGCAGACTGTTATACTGGGGGCTGACTTGGATGTCATGTTCCAGCAGTGGAAGTATCAGGTAAGCAATGTCTGTTACATGGAACCATAACATGCTACACTACATGCTTGAAGGGAAGACTTGCCCAGTGCTCACCTGCATGTCTATTCTGCAACTTCACCAAACTGTACAACAATGTATGTCTGCCAATTTATTATTTTATTTATTTTATTTTACATTTGTTTTGCTGGGGATGTCCAACTGGGCCAGTGGCCCTTTTTCAGTGGAGGCCCAGGGAAAAAGCTCCATTACAAAAACACATTATAAACAATACAGAAATAGATAACAATCAAGAATACATATCTTTGGTAAATATAGGTAGTAAATAGTTTATACATAAACAATAAAAACTGAGAGAGTAATATAAAGTGGAAAACAAAAAGAAAGCTAACAAATAAACCAGCATGAAATAACGTGTGCCATCATAGAGAAATTAATGATCAGTAGGTCAATATCATGGTATTGGTGGCAAATATGTATGAGATACATGTATGGTATATGAACAATAAAATGGCTGATTGTTGCTACTGCTATTGTTTCTTGTTCTAAACAGTGGTAGCTAAGGCTATACTGAGGTGAAGTACAGGAAGGAGGGAATATGATGAAACTGTAGGAAGCCTGAGATAGAAAGATAAAGAAAGGAGCAGTAGTCAGCTTGATCTAAGTAGAGATAAATTGGCATTCCATGAGAGAAGGGATAATTTGGATGTTAGAATTTAGTAAAGGAAAATATAGTTTGGTTGTAAGAACAAGGAAGGACAGATTGATCAGGTTGGATTAGTGCAGGAGCAATGTCAGTTTTTGGTTAGGTGTTCCTTAAGCAGTAGGTTAAATGTGGATGCACTGCTAGAATTTAGTATTGTCTGAGGCATGGAGTTCCAGGACTTAGACAATTGGTGGGAGAATAGAGAATTCCTGTAACAATTAGTAGATCTAGCTCCTTTGAGTAGTTGTTTGTTGGAGGATCTTATTGGCCTACCATTCGAGTAGGGGTACACTAAGGTCTTGAGTGCTGGACAGTTGTCTGGATGGTGGAAGATGGAATGAATAAGAGTTAGTTGGTTGAGGGCTAGGAGTTTGGGTAGTTCAATCCAATTTAGTTTATGAAGTGCTGTGCAGTGATGTGATCTTTTAGGGAGATTAATATCGAATCTTGCAGTTTTGTTTTAGCAGGACTCCAGTTTGTTTAAATCTGATTTTTTGATATTAGTGAATATTGCTGAGGCATATAGAAGGGCAGAGTGTAGATGAGTCCTAGCTATGGAATGTCTACTGGCCTCAGTTAGGTACTACTTGACTCTGTATATTGAGCCTAACTTAATGTTAACCTTTTTGATAGAGCAAGTGTTTGGCAAATTTTAGGTTTTTGTCAATTGTGACTCCAAGGAGTTTGGTGTGCTGGACAGCTTCAATTTTAGTTTTTGTCGTTGAGTAGATGGTGAAGGGAGGATACCTATCAGGAACTTTGCTTTTGGTGAAGAGCATAAGCTTTTATTTGCATTGAGTATGAGTTGAGAGTCTGAGAGGTATTTTTCAATGTCTTGGAAAATTGTTGGGTTATTTGTAGGAGTTCTGGTAGGGAGGAAGCTGAACATATGATGGAGGAGTTGTCTGTGTATTGAATGATGGTTGCATGTTGGGTGGCTGTGCTGAGCCAGTTGCTGAATATGTTGAAGAGCAATGGTCTGAGAATTGAGCCTTTGGGTTTTCCTACTGAAACCGGTATTAGGGTTGAGAGTTCATTTTGTTACTTAACTGCCTGCTGGTGGTCAATTACGTTGCTGAGAAACCAGAAGACAGCTGGTTGGGTTAGACTTAAGGAACCTATCTCCTAGCTTTAGTGGGATACTGTATCAAAGGCCTTAGACATATCAAGAAAGATAGATGAGATGAGCTGGTTGTCATTTCTAAGCTGGTTGACTGAGTTTATAAAACTAACAAGGGCAGTGGTTATACTGTATTTAGGTCTGAAGCCATGCTGAGATGCAGATAGGAGATTATTGCTTAGTAGCATCTATATTACATATTCAAACTTGTAAAAGATCAAACGTCATATGGTCGACACCATATGATTGAACTTTTAAAAGTTAGTAAATGTAATAAAAAACATAAACCAAAGAAAAAACCTACCTGAATGGTTTAAGCAGGAGGGCAGGCCCCCCTGCACCCCCCTCCGCTCTTTAAATATACCAACTCTGAGATTGCACTACAGTGCAGAAAAGGGAAATCTTCCCATTCCGCACTGTACGGAGATCTCCGTTAAAATGTTAGAACTTTTAAAAGTTCGATCATATGGTGTTGACCATATGACGTTCAAACTTTTAAAAGTTTGACAACGTGATATAGACCTGCTTAGTAGATAGTTGAGGAATTGTCTGTGTATGCATTTTTTTAAGAATCTTGGCTATGGGAGAAAAGAGGGTAACTGCCCTGTAGTTTGAGAACTCAGCCTTTGTGAAGAGGGATGATATAAGAAATGTTCCAGAGTTTGGGGATGTACTGCTCAGCAATGGAATGGATTGTTAGGAGAGATTTAGAGAAGAAGGTGGCATTTGCTGCTTCAGAAATTAATTGGGGAGTTGGTCATCTGCAAATGAGGATGGATTAAGTCTGGGAAGATGATTTTTGATGGTATTAATTTAAACTGATTTGACTGAAAAGGAACTGTGGGTTATGTCTTATTCATTAGGAATAGTTAGAGGGGGTCTTGCTGTTATTTTTACTAGGGAGAGTATAAAGTTGATAAAGTGTGAATTAAATTGTGATGCAATGCTATCTGTGGAATTTGTTGTGGGTAGGAGCTGGGGTTGTGATCTGTTCTAGTAATTGCTTAGGTATTTTTGTTGCATTGTTGTATAGTATAGATTTTTGTTGTGCCTGATTTGTTTTTTGCAAGGTTGCATAACTGAAGGCAGGTAAGAAGGGAATCTTGATTTTTGATATTGTGGTATGGGGACCAGGCTCTGTCTCTCTGATTGAGGAGCTGCTTGGTGTCATTAGTGAGCCATGGTATGTGCTTGGAGTTAGAATGGGTGTTTCTAATGGGAGCTAGGTTGGTTAGGATACTGAGGAATTTGTAATTGAAATACTGAACAGCATAGTCGAGGCACAGATATTTTAAAGGGGAACAGTCACATTGTTGCAGGAGTGATTTGAAGACTTCAGGGGAGAAATGTCTTTTGTTGCAGACAAGTTTGTAAATTATATTTTAGTAGGGCAAATGTGATGCCTAAGAATGTAAGTGGGTAGGTGATCACTTAGACTGCCAGGCAAACAGCCAGATTGGTGACAGAGACAGGGTTTGCTTGTAAGTGTCCAGTCTAGTATTAATTGTTTTTTTGTTATGTTTGCCAAATCTGGTAAGGATTTGCATAATTTTACAGAAACCATGGAGGTTAATAAAATAGGAGGGATACTCCAAGGAGCAAGTGTACAAGTCCATGTTGAAATCCCCCATTATTATTATTTCTTGACTAAAAGTTGAGGCACATCAACAAATAAGGCCTTCAATAATGTCTGGGTTGTTACCTGGGGTAGATAAATGAATATTATAATGATGTGTTTGTTGGAGTTTAGTTGAAGGCAGGTAAATGTGGGTGATTACAATTTCAGAATTCAATAGATCTGGGGCAATTAAATACCTAAATACCTATTGAATAGCTAACTAAACTGCTGTCAGTTTCGAGAATAGTATGTTAAACATTTCACAGTTGTAAAATTAGTACTGCACTCCATCACAGGATCATAGGAGGTTACTAGGCTAATGGCCTTAGGGCTCTTACAAGCCTAGCCAACTTTTCCCTTAATTGCACGATCAGCACTTATCACCCCTGTTCAACAGGGACATAGGTGGAACCCTAGGGGTGCATTTATGGTTACCCATCCAGTTGTTCAGACTGTGTTTGAAGATGGCCAATGAGATGCTCTGCTTGACATGAAGTGGGAGTCTATTCCAAAGGTATGGTAACCTCTAGGAGACAAATCTGTCCCTCCAGCAGGTTCTATTGATGTCACATACCAGGTTAAGGTCATTAGAGGGAGTAACCTCTGTACCAGTTGACTTACAGATATACAGCATTTCCAATAACGTATGGTCAAAGATTGCCTTATATGCAAGGTAGAGATTGCCTCGGAGTAGTATGCATGAAACAGAATAAAGTGACAGTGATTTCAGATGATCCACATAGGACATATGCTGAAGACCTTGAATTTTCCTTGTGAGGAAACTTTGTGGTCTCTCCAGTTGCTGCAGATGCTTGGAAAGGTACATACCAAAAGGGACATCATACTCAATTAGTGGCCTGATAAGGGAGGAGTACTTTCTTTTTTTCTGGAGGCAATTCACTTACTTATGAGATGAGCAATATAGAGTGCACTTCTTACCACTATGAAGACATGGTGATGAAAGGTAAGGTGGCTGTCAATCTGTGTTCTTTTGTCTCTCACCACTGAGTGTGTAAATAGAGTGTTGTTATTAATATGGTAGTTAGCAGGAACATCACTTTTATGAAATGGATGATAATACATTATTTTGCATTGAATTTAAGGCCATGACTTTGGCACTAGTCATTTGATTGTGTAAGACCCTCTTGTAGAATGTTGACATTGTTTGGAGATTCTATGACTGCTCTCATTTTGCAGTCATCAGCAAACTTTGTCATCCACAGACGTTTAGTTTTAGCTTGCACTTCGGAGAAAAGTACAGGTCCTAGGACTGATCCCTGTGGAACACCATTGGTTACAGGTCTGCTGTTGGAGGAGGCTTCCCCTATTTTGACTATATGGGTTCTATCAGTGAGCCAGTTAGTTACCCATCTAATGATATACCTAGCTGGGTGAGTTTGTCAATTATGTCTGGGTGGGGGATAGTGTCAAAAGCCTTGGCAGAGTCTAGGTAGGCTGTAAGCACAGATTGGTTTACTATCAATATGTCAACTGTAATACAGTTGAATAGTCATGTTGTCGAACAGAAATGTCGGTTCGCATATCCACTAACGTAAATGTTGAACCAGATATCAACATTTTCGAACAAGAAGCAGACTCACAGACTGTCTGCCCGTCAAAGTTGCCACACTACATTACATGTTTGCAAGGGGTAAGCCCCACTGCACCCACCATGTGGGGGGCTGCACCCCCCACACCCCCTACTTATATATACAAACTCCGAGATCGCACTACAATGAGGGTAAGGGTACATTTCCCAATCCCCACTATAGTGCGATCTGGCTTGGAATGTCGGAATTTGCTGATGCAAGTTTCGACATTTCTTGTGTCGATGTTTTGAGTCGACATGGCTCTCTCAACATTTTGTAAATTGCACAAGTTGTGATCGACAAATTGATAGCAAACCCACAGATTTCTCCTCATGAAGGGCCTTGGTGACCATTTCTAAGAAGTCCACCATGTTTAACAGGCATGATCTCCCTTTGACAAGTCCACATTGAGTAGGATCAAGTATTAGGAGGTTGCTGACATCTTTGTTGATAAGGTCATGATGATTCTCTTCAAAGCCTTGCTGATAAGGCTAGTTAGTCTAATAGATCTATAGTTCCTGGGGTCAGTGGAAGCACCACCTTTGTGCAAGTGGATACTGGTGCCCTTTTTCCATTCAGCTGGGATGAAGCCAGTGCTTATACTATGACTGAAAAGAGAACCTAGTGTTGTTGCTAATTCTTGTTTGAACCCATGTAGGACACAGCTTGGGATGTTATCAGGTCTCATAGATGCTGTGTTTTTGACCTTAGACAGAGTGTTCATGACCTGTTCTTTAGAGATACAAGGTAGTGGACAGGTGGTATGGATGTCTTGGAGTAAGTGTGGCAAGGAAAGGGGAGTAAAGTTTTCACATAAGCTGTCAGCTAACATGTTTGCAATGTCCATAGGCTCAGTATATGTGGCATCATTAACTGCCAGTTCATCAGAAATCTTGGCCTTTACTTTTAGGTTACAGATGTAAATAAAGAATGTCTTATGGCTGTCCTTAGTTGAGGAAGCTAATTTGGATTCATATTTAGCTTTGGAGGACTTCACAAGGAGTCTTATTTGCGTGTTTAAGCAAAGGATGGAGTGTTTCCAGTTTTGGGCTCACTCCCCCTTACTCTTAAACAGCAATTTCATCCTTTTATTGTAAAGCCTGTTAATGGCAGTTGTCCAGCAGACAGGTTTGCTCTTACTTGAGGAGCTTGTTTTGGTCGTATCAGGTACAGCTGAGTCAATGCAATTGTCCAGGTGTTTGTATAAAGCATTTGTGTAGAACTTGGCATAGTTGCCAGTTCCATCTGAGGGAAGAGATGCAGTGAAGCTATTTATACCATTTTATAAGAGGTTATAATCTGCTTTGAAGAAGGTTTTTAGTTTAGTTTGTGCTATGGGGGGGGGGGGTCAGGTGTGATAGTAACTTTGAATGAGATTGATTTATGGTCAAATCTCACCAGGGAAGACCTCACGATGTGGGTGCTAGGGTGGTCCCCCATATTGGTAAGCACCAACTCCAGGATGCTGCCACCCCTTGTGGGGGTGTCAACTAGCTGGTCTAGGGCACTGGAGTTAATGAACTCAAGGAACCTTTCGGCAAGTGAGTTTGCACATGAGTCATTTCCCCAGTCAATGGATGGGTAGTTAAAGTCGCCCAAAACCATGATGTTCAGATGTATCTTGATAGACTCAAGTAGATCCAAATAGGCAGATTGGGTGTCCTGATTCATGGAGGGGGTCCTGTAGCTGGAAATGACTTGAATACATGTCCTACCAACAGTTAATTGCACCTGAAGTATCTCTGGGGAATCATGCTGGCTAACCAATCTGGAGGTGTATTTATCTTTAATGAATATTGATACACCACCTCCTTTAGTTTTTATGCTATCAGTTTGTGGTCTGAATGTGTGGAACGAGGTGTAGCCAATATGGATGGGGTGCTCTCCATAGCCTTGAACCAGGTCTCTGTGACTGCACAAATGTGTATGCCTTCTAAGGTAAGGACTTCTTCCAGTGAATGCAGTTTCATGTTAAGACTCCTAGCGTTTAACACCAAAACCTTGAGGTTGTTCATAGATGGAGTTCTTACATCTGTAATTTTGTCCATGAGACACTGCCTAAAAAGGCACTGTGGGGGTGACAAGAGCCTTGGCCAGTAGCCAAAATCCCATGGGTGACAAATGAAAACAATCTCTGGCAAAGCATCGAGGTCTGTCAATTATGCCATCCCAGGCTGACAGATACTGTTATGTTACACTATATATTACCACCTGAAACTTTTGTGGCCCTAAATGGAATTTGTGTTTTCAGTTCTCTGAAGTAATCTATGACCCACTTTAATATCTTTATTTCTTTCTCCCTCTTTCTTTCTTTCTCTCTATGAATGGATCACTATTTTGTCAAAAACCTGTGTATTTATCCCCATTGCTTTGAACCTCAGAGTTTTCAATATGAGCAGTAAGGGATCAGATTATGTTTGAATAAACTAATAATATGCAGCACAGGCATCATTTTCAATGCTGACATATTTGTGCGTAAAGTCCGTTATTATGCACCTCACCCAGTTTAGATAATAAGTCTCCATAATTGCCTTTAACTGTCAGGATATGGACCTTATGTGTCACAAATCCTAAATAAATTAGGACATAAAGGAGAGGTTTCTCCAGTATGATGCCTTAACTAATATTAAGACATACTTTTTGCTTGGCATTTCTATGTCTATTTTCAATCAAAACACTTTTAAGGGTAATTGATTAAAATAAATGTTTTGTGTGGGATTTTCATGAGTATTTACTCTGTAATCCTAGAACTTCTTGAAAAGGTGTGTATTTCTTTAATTTACTGCACTAACAGACAAAAGCCTCCCAGGGTTTGGAGGGAGGAGGAGGAGGAGATATTAACAGTCAAATGTACTGGTTGCTACATATGATGGTGATCTTTATTCTGCCATTGTGATTCCTCAGTAATTTGTATGTAGCAAACACTTTTAGCCTTACAGCATTCATCTTTTAGAATGCATGTGCATATTCTGGATTTTAATTAAAAAAAAAAAAAAAAACACAATTAATTCTCAAGACCACAATGTAATGTACTGATCTGCCCAACAAAATAAAAGTAGAATTTTCCTAGAAGATGTTTAAGTATTTTATATCCCCTTATCCAATATAAGTTCATAGGAGGTTGCTAGGTTAACGGTCTTAGAGTCTTTACAAGCCTAGCAATATTTATCCCGATTTGCCCCAATTGAAGGAGGTTAGGCAAGTAAAGTTTGCAGAGGTAATGGTCTATGGTAGTTAATAATGACTTCCTCTATCCAAGAGAGAAATGGGCACCACCACAGGAGTGAATTTGCAGTCACACATCCATTGATATAGGTTGTGTTTGAAGTGGGTCAGGGAGGGGCTCTGTTTCATGTGAATTAGAATCTTGTTCCAGAAAAGTGGCAATTTCTGGGAGATGTATCTAGCTCTCCAGAATGACTTGTTTATGCCAGAGGCTAGGTTATGATCCCTAGATTGAGTGACTCTTGTGCAGTCTGATTTACAAATGTGTAGCATTTCTGTCAGGGTCAGGTCAGAGTCTGCCCTGTAAGCCAGGCACAGGTCACCCCTTAGCAACCTGTAGGAGATAGAATACAGTGACAGGGTTTCAGTCTTTCCACATAAGACTAGTTTTATGTACCCTGTAATTTCTTGGTGAGAAACCTCTGTGTTCTCTCCAATTGTAGCAGGTGTCTGGTGAGTTACATGCAAAAGGGAGCATTGTACTCAATTACTGGTCTGATGAGGGCCAAGTATAACTGAATTATAACATCCTTAGATCTAGAAGTGATGCCTTTACTTATAAAATGTGCCACATAAAATGATTTCCTTACTACTATGGATATGTATTGGTCAAAGTTCAGATTGCTGTCAAACTGAGTACCGAGTTCAAATACCACTGGGTCTACACTTAGAGGGGTGCTGTCTATAATGTAACTAGCAGGGATGTCAGCTTTCATAATGGGAATAATAATGCATTGCTTTGCATTTAGCTTTAATCCATGGCTTTGGCACCAATCATTTTTCTTTATTAACCCGGTCTGCAGTATATTGACATTGTTGGGGGACTCAATGATTGTTCCCAATTTGCAATCATCAGCAAATGTGGTCAGCCACAGCACATCCGGGTTTGCTTGGACTTCTGAAAAATAAACTTAGAAAAGTAATTCAGAAAATACCTATCACAGACTCCTTTGGTACATCACTGGTGATGTCACCCACTTTGACAGTATGTGTCCTGTATGAGATCCAGTTGGCTACCCATCTTGTAATGTAGGGATAATTCCGAACTGGAACAGTTTATCTATAATATCTGAATACGAGAGTATGTCCTATGCATTGACTAGGTCAGGATAGGTGGTATTCACTGTCTTTCCCTCATGTAGGACCTTGGTTCATTCTCGAACAAGTCAGCCATGTTTAATAAGCATGATCTACATTTAACAAATCCGAACTGGGTTGTGCCCAGAGTTTGGAGATTACTTATGTCTTTGTTAATAAGCTCCATAATGATTCTTTTCATGGCCTTGCAGATGAGACTAGTCAAGCTTTTGGCCCTATAATTCCCAGGGTTGGTTGATGGTCCCCATTTGTGCAGACGGATTACTGTTGCTGTCCTCCATTCCACCGGAATATAGCCAGTTAGCAGGCTGTGGTTAAACAGGGATCCAAGTGGGGCTGCTAGATCTTGTTTTAAGTTGTTTAAAAGGCAGCCTGAGATGTTGTTTGGTCCCACTGATGCTGTTTTTAGCCTTGGAGAGTACTGAGCTGGCCTGCTCTCTTGAGCTAATAGGCTGGGGAACGGTGTCAGGTATAATTTGGGAGATGACTGGAGGGACACACGGTGAAGTTTATTCCAAATCTGTCAGCAAGCAAGTTACCTGTAACCTATAGTTGAGTATGGGTGGTACCATCCACAACCAGTTTAGTGCGCAGCTGGGCATTCCCTTTCAGATTTTGGATGTAGTTAAAGGATACCTTGTGATTATCTTTAGCTCAGGAGGCTATTTTTGCTTCATGACTGGCTTTGGAGGACTTGACAAGATCATCTCTAATTTATTTGTTTAACCTAGAGAGGGATTTCTTCCTCTGCTGAGCCAGTTCCCTCTTGTTCTTGGACATTAGTTTCTTTCTCTTGTTGTATACCTTGTTTGTACTAGGGGTCCACCAGGGTGGGTGTGTTTTAGCAAGACCTAGTTTTTATCCAGTCTGGTACAGAATGCTTAAATGGTTATACAAGGCATCGATGTATACTTCTGCATATAAGTCCATTTTGAAATCATTCAAAGGGGCTTTGAAAGATTCTTATACCATCACTTAGTAGGAAGTAATTTGTCTTTGAAAAAATTTTAAGTGTTTTTTGAGCTTGATGGTGTATCTGGTCTTATAATTACATTGCACAAGACTGATTTATGGTCTGATCTTATCTAGTAGGACATTATACAAGGGGTGTGAGGTGCTCTCCCATGTTAGCAAGTACTATGTCTGAGATATCTGAGCCTCTTGTGGATGTAATGACTAAATGTTCTAGAGCAATTGCGTTGTCAAAGTCCAAGAACCTCTGAGCCAGCAGGTTTCTGTTCATGTATATTTCTTATTCGATCATAGTATAATTAAAATCACCACATGAGTAACAAGATGGGCTGTATGGCAAGTGACTACAGTATATCCAGGTATACAGCATGCTTTTCCTGTTTCATGGTGGGGGACCTAGACCTAGCTATAATGTAGTAGGGGGCTTTGCCTATAGTTAATTGGACATGGAGAAGCTCAAAAGATCATACTGTTTGACCAGTCTTGAGGTATACTTATCCTTAATGAAGATGGGTATACGTCCTCCTTTATTTTTTTTATGCTCAGTTTGTGGTCTGAATGTATAGAACGCATTGTAGTCCTGCACAGCTGAGGAGGTTTCTGTACCATTGAACTATGTTCTCGGTGACTGCACAGATGTCAGCATCTTCACAAGTGAGGAGTGCTTCCAGGGAGTGCAGTTTCTTGTTTAGAATCCTAGCATTAAGCAGCAGTACCTTAAGTTTATCTAGAGAGGATTTTGTTTTGTTGGGAGGTTGTTCATTTTTACACTGCCTAAAAAAAACACAATGGCATGGCTAATGCTTTTGCCAGTATCTGAAAGTCTACAGGAAACAAGTGCAGACCATCTCTGTCCAAGCAGTATGGCCTGTCAACCACATCTTTCCACACTGACAGATATTAGATCCCCTTGGACTGACACCAGAAGCTAAGCCAATTTTTAAAGTCAATCATTTTTTGTGTTTATTGTGGCATCATCCTTAGAGAAGGTAGAATACTGCTTAAGGCTAGGCTTATACCTACCTGTGACACATAATCTGAGGATTCAATCATTTCTTCCTTCATATAGTCCCGTGAGGTACATCTCAAGTCATTCTCCCCCAAATGTGCTATGACTAAGTCATACCAGTATTGCAGCTGAGTGTCTTGAGTGCTTGAGTGATGAGATGGATCCTGGCATCTGACAGGCAGCTAACCATAAGCCACTTATTATCCAGCTTGGTGAGGGGAACTTCTATTTGTCTTACAATGCAGTCATTTATCACCAGTACATTAGGCTTTGTGGTGTTAAGCCTTACAGGCTTATTTCTTGAGACATTGGTGTGTGTGTTTTTTCCATTGTTATGTGTGTAAGTGATTTCCATTTGGGAGGCTTTTGTGGTTGTCAGAATATACATATATATGAGACAATTGCTACATTGCCTGAAGATGGCCATGTTTATCAGGCTGGCCAGAGACAGAAGGGAAAACTGCCCATCCATGATAGCAAATTCTTTCTGTATGTTATATTGGGGGAAGGGAATGGGTTAATTTGACAGGACTGCTGGTAGCACTGAGACTGCAAGAGGGGCCTATACTTTGTGTAGAATATGGTCAATCAATAAGGCAGTACTGCTTAGTGCACAACTGAATTTCTCCTAGAGCAGGAGAAAAGCTGGGAAGGGTTTCACTGACTGCTATTTAAAGAAAAGCTGAGCTTCTAGGCTTTTGCATCTATACAGGCCACTGCGAACCACCACTGAGTGAAGTGCATCACTGGGCAAATGTGAGGCTTAAATACAATCAGAAAATGATGTTTTAAGTTAATTACCAATCAGGAAAGCACGCAATAAGCTTTTCACCAGCAATCTCCAACTCATAGAGTTTGGATCAGCAAACTGCTGCCACAAAGGTGCAGAAAAAATTACTGTCTTAATGTAGAATAGCTGGTTTGGTGTCCAGGTTTAATAAGACCACGGAAACTACCTACAGCTGACAGATACATTATAATACAGTGCAATTAACTAATTAAAGAAGCAGCAGACAGTCCAACTGACTAATTAAAGAAGCAGCATACAGTACCATTTTTTTGTTATAAAGTGCAAAAAATAACAGCAAATAGCTTAAGAAACTGCTAATACACATTCACAGTTTATAAGAGAAGTACAATATATATATATATATATATATATATATATATATATATATATATATATATATATATATATATACACATACATACATGCATATATATGGGTCTACTTTCATTCACTGAAAATGGCACATCTCTGAAACTCACATTGTGGACACTAACTGTCTGAAACATCATATTAATGAAACAGCAGGTTACCAAAACACAACTGTATGAAACCCACTCACGGTTTAGTGCTGATAAGGAAATTTACCCTTTTCCCCACTGTAGTCTGAGCTCAGAGATGGCATATATAGTTTCAGGGGGTATTGAAGGCAGAGCCCCCAACATGGTAGGTGCATGGAGGCTTGTGTGTGAGGGTTATTTTTGTGCAGTTTCAGTGTTTCATACAGCTGTGTTTCAGAAGAATGCTGTTTTGTTAAAGTGATGTTTCAGAGAGTTGGTGTCCATGATATGAGTTTCAGACATGTGGTTTCTGGGAACAATAGTAGACGTATATATATATATATATATATATATATATATATATATATATATATATATATATATATAAATATATAGCTGTACCCGACCACGCATTGCTGTGGCTCAGTCTGATTAAATGGAAAAGAAAGAAAAGAGAAAGCTCATGTTTCTAATATGTTTAATTTCACAATGCTTGTGGGTATACAATATTTTTTGTTGCTCCATTGTCTGTGCAGATATAGGGATTGTCTGGTTTGCCAACTCTAGAACACGCAACATATAATTGTCCATGTGAGAAGCAATCCATGTGTAGATCTATACCGCACAATTCTAAAGATTGGCCCTGAGCTTTGTTGATGGTGATTGCAAACTCCAATCGAATTGGGAATTGCAATCTCTTAAATTGAAATGGCATATCCGTTGGAATCATAGGAATGCGAGGAATGAGGACATCTTCACCTTTGAAAGGTCCTGTCAAGATTGTTGCTTCTATGACGTTGCTCATTAATTTTTTTACTGCAAGCCGCGTGCCATTGCAAAGCTTTGGCTGGTTGATATTTTGCAACATGATAATTGGCACGCCGATTTTCAACTGCAGTACATGCGGTGGCATCCCTGGCAGATCGAGTGAATTCAAAAATTCTGTTGGATAATTAACCGCTTCATCTGCTTCCACAACAGTGTCAACGGACTTGTATGTGACTGCCTCTCTTTGAATGTTAGACTGAATAATATTGTTAAGTTCGTAGATGTATTTGTTCTTTGCTGCAAGAATAGCTCATTCAGTCAGCCAATCATGATTCTTATAACTGGTTTGAATATTGGGAAATACTTTTTCAACCAATTCTTCTTTTGACGTCATTAAATTGCAGAAGTTATGAGGCAATGAAATTCGTCGTGTGGTCAGATCAACCGGCACCTTTCCATTCCCAATTTCCAGCAAATGATGTGAGAATATCTCAGTTGATCGATTGTTTTGCAGCTGGACACACATATTTGTAGTTAATTTTAATGTCTTTACATGTCACCACAAAGTAGAGTATTTCAGGCCAGCATTTATTTCGTCCGCTGGTATCGATCGAGGAGAAAGAAGGAGATCTGAAGCTGCAGAACACGATCACCGTGCTCGCAACCATGCATCCTCAAGTCTGGCTGCACGTCGCTCTGCTGCTTCCTCGGCATGTATTTGATCCATTCTCTGTCTGTTTCACTCTTTCGCTGATGCTCAGTCTTCCTCAGTTTGATTTGCAAATACTCGTCGCACTGCTTCCGCTCCGCGAGTACAACAACCTAAGTTTGATCTTCTGCGAGGCATTATTTGGATGAACTAAAGCAGATCGATTGCACTGAAAAAGAAGTAAGAAAGTTATAACAAAAACATATAAAATTGCATATTTGTATACAAATATATAGAATCCATAGTAGGTATATAAAAACACGCGCGTATTCGAATGCAACGTGTGACAGCTATATAATAGTAGGTATATAAAACCACGTGCGTATTCAAATGCAACATTGTGTGCAAATTTCAAAGCAATCAGTGAAGAACTTTCAGAAATTTATGATTTTGAACAAACGAACATTTATTTTATATATATATGGATCTACGTTTTTAAATCGAAAGTACGGTTCATCGAATCGTACTTCCTCAAACTCACTGCCACGAAAGTGCATTCCATCGAAAATGCACATTCGCAGAATAAAAAAACAAAAACTAACTAAAAAAGTAAAATAACAGACTAAACAGTGTTATGCAAGGGGTCAAGCCCCCCTGCACCCCTCATGGGAGAGCGCAGTGGGGAAAAGGGAATATTCCCTTACCCCCAATATGCTACGATCTCAACAAAACTTTCCTTAATTGCACATCAACAGTATACGCTGATGTCCAACTAAGGCAACATGCAAAGTGCATGTTTTCCTTTTTATTTGTTTACTTTAGCGAAAGTGCATGTTCGACAAAATGCACTTTCGCTAAAGTAATTTCGACAAAGTACGGTTCGATGAATCGTACTGTTGGTAAAATAAATAGGACCCATATATATATATATATATATATATATATATATATATAGAGAGAGAGAGAGAGAGAGATACGTGTGTGTATATATATATATATATATATATATATATAGATATATATATATATATATATGGTTCTAGGTCATAAGCTCGACAGCCACTCTCACCAACAACAAAAACATCGACACCACATTATCGACAAACCAGAAACACGACAACTCACATGCCCGACAAACAAGTAACCCACGGTCCACAAACACGAAACCCCACACACTGCACACACCACAATAACAACAATCAACTAACAAAACACATCCCCTTATCCAAAAACCACACACAGAACACAAGCACACCAAAATCCTCACAAACCCACACTAAACCTCACACACACAACTACGTCCAACCCTAACCCAAACCCTTACCCTAAGGTCCGTCACTATCGCACACTCAGCTAACCCGCCTAACCCTAACTCACTTAACCCACCCTAACCCAAAAATACCACTACCACACTTACATAACCCGGCCTAACCCTAACTCACTTAACCCGCCTAACCCAAAAATACCACTACCGCACACTTACCCAACCCGCGCCCTAACCCTAACTCACTTAACCCACCCCTATCCCCACAGACTGTCACTATCCACACTTACCTTAGTCGCACCCTAACGTCCGTCACCACCGCATACTCACACAGCCTTCTTTCCAACTCACTATCCCTGGCGTCAGAGTTTTCATCCGTAGCGTCGGTCTTCCGAGTGTCGATCATCTGGCGCCCGCTCATGCGTTGTCGGTAATCCCAGCTGTCGATCTTCTAACCTACACCCATATATATATATATATATATATATATATATATATATATATATATATATTTTTTAAACTTAGAGCTCTTTTGTGTCTTTCCCAGCTCAGATAGATGAGGTAAATACCTATTGCAACTAGATGAATAATCTCAGTCATTCTAATATAAAAGCACAATAAAGGAATGTCTGTAGTGAAATGATCCCACAAACAAACTTCAAAGATACGAAATGCTACCACAAACAAAATTAAAGATGCAGATACAGTAGTGTACTTGAACAACTTATAAAAGTGTGATTATTCAATAAAACTATTTCACTCTGTCTAAGTAAGCTAAAAGCTACTCAATTGTACAGAATGTATAAAGGCACCAAAAAACAAAACAAGATGAGTAGTAAGTCTTCTAGGCAATAAAACTACATGCGGAAATCTCAAGTGTTGCCCCAACCTGTATAGTCCAGACTACCTCCAAGTGCACTTCCTGGAAAATCCACTGACCTCTTGATGTAAAAACAAGTGTTTGCTAGAATATAAAAATGCACTACTTTATCCAACAGCTAGCTAGAAAATGAATTCAGATTAAGTAAATCAGTAGAACAGACAATGAGAGGCAAAATTCACTTTTTCAATATAAGCACAAGGAAAGGAAAATAAATAATTCAAGATATCAACAGCAGTGTAGAAAGGGAGGAGCTTATTAAATTAAATTTACAGTAGAGGTAGGCAGCTTCAAACCACCATATTTAAAAAGCTGATCAACAAAGGGGAGGGTAGGTCGGAAAAACTAGCAGGGAACCACCAGCAGTGCTTTAGTTTATGTAGGCTTGAAATCTTTTCAGAAAAAAAGACAAAAGCCCAGAATTTCACTGTATATTTAAGTATCACTCAATAACCAATTTAACCAATGAGGGAAAAAAGAAAAAGAAAAAAAAGAAAACAAGTGAAATGTGCAGCCTAGATAATTTGATTGCCTATTTCTCGCATAGAACAAAACACAGGTCAAGAAGATTTCCTAAAATAGAAAACAAAATCCAGCAGCTAAATAGAAAACAGTTCTATCATGCAAAACATATAAGTTTACTTAACCAGGAATCATCAGCAGTGCTTTAGTTTATGCAGGCTTTAAATATTTCAGAAAAAGACAAACACCCAGGAATTCACTATGTATTGGAATATATAAGGTTGTCATAAGAATGGGTAAATATCACTCAGACCAGAAATTAATATAATCCATTCATTTGTGTAAAATCAGGAATTCATTACCTGAATCTTTAACCTCCTAAATCCCAAATATGGTTCATAGGTAGGTACTAGGCTATTGGCCCTAGGGCCTATATAAGCCTAGCCAAAAAAGTACCCTGGATTTTGCCACCCAAGAAAATTATTTTCTTGTGCCCTTGTTGGGCAGAGCCACAGAAGTGATCTCTGGGGTGAATTTCCTATCTCCCATCCAGTCATCAAGATTTTTCTTGAAGAGTGCTAAAGAGGAGCTTTGTTTGATATAGATAGGTACTTTGTTCTAGAGTATGGAAAGTCTCTGGGACAGTAATCTATCCCTCCAGCATGTTCTGTTTATTGTGGTGACAAGGTTTAGGTCCCTAGAGTGTGTATCTTGGAGTGATTGGGATTTCTTTAAGTGGAGCATGTCCAGCAGCTCTGGGCTTGACATAGCTTTGTATGTTAGGCAGAGATCGCCTCTGATTAGGCGATATGCGATAGAGTAAAGCTGAAGTTTTTTGAAACGGCCTGCGTAGGGCATCTGTTTGAGGCTGGTAGTCCTCTTTGTGAGGTATTTCTGTAGCCTTTCCAGTTGTTGTAGATGACTTATGAGGTACATACCAAAAGGGGTGCTGTATTCTATAATGGGTCTAATGAGTGATGAGTAGAGGAGAACAATGACCTCTTTTTTCCTGGATGAGAAACCTTTTGTGATGAGGTGTGCCACGTAGAAGGATTTTCTGACTATTGTGGCGATGTGATTATCAAAGGAGAAACTACTGTCCACCTGTGTCCCAAGGTCTCTTATCACACTTTCGGTGTTAAGTAGACTACCACCTATTTGGTAGTTCATGAGGTACAGAGTTTTTAACAAAAGGGATGACAATGCACTTTTTGGCATTGATCTTGAGGCCATGGCTTTGACACCAGGCATCTGTCTCAGTGAGGCCCTTTTGTATGATTTCCATATCATTAGGAGTTTCGATTATGGCTACTAGTTTGCAGTCATCTGTGAACTTCATTAGCCAAAGACCTTCTGTGTTAGCCTGTACTTCAGAGAAGTAGATATCAAACAGGAGAGGACCCAGGACTGAACACTGTGGTATTCCACTTGTCACTGGTCTGAAGTTGGATTTGGAGTCTGCTACTTTCACAATGTGGGTTCTGTCAGTGAGCCAGTTGGCAACCCATCTTGTGACATAGGGATTTATACCTAGTTTAGTGAGTTTATCTATAATTCCAGAGTGGGGGATGGTGTCAAAAGCCTTGGCAAGATCTAGATCAGCTGTGTGAACCACCTTACCCTCATCTACAGCTTTGCTGACTACTTCAATGAAGTCTGTCAGGTTTAGGAGACATGATCTGCCTTTTACAAACTTGAACTTGGTGGGGTCCAGAGTTTGAATATTACCAATGTCATTGTTTATAAGGTCCATGATGATACATTCCATAGCCTTGCAGAACAGGCTTATCAAGCTAATGGGGCAGCAGTTCCCAGGGTCCGTGGTGGCTCCCCCTTTGTGGAATGGGATAACCGTTGCTGTGCGCCATTCAGTGGGCACAAAGCCCTAGGTGAGGCTATGATTGAACATGGTGCTTAGGTGGGGTGCCAGTTCATTCTGAAGTTCATGTAGAATGCTGCCCGGGATGTTGTCAGGTCCCATGGATGCTGTGTTCTTGGCTTTGGAGAGTGTGGATTTTACCTGTGCAGCTGTGATTATAGGAACTTTGTATTTTGCTGGTATAGAGATGGGCCCTTTAGGGGGTGATAGGGGGTAAATTTAGCACTGAACCTATCTGCCAGGATGTTGGCAATATCATTTGGTTCTGTATATTTATTGCCATTCTGCTGTAACTCAGAGCAGTTGAGTTTTGCCATTGAGATTCTTGACATAGCTGTAGAATGCTTTGTGGCTGTCTTTAGAATCAGTGGCAATTTTGTTTTCATAACTAGCTTTGGAGGATTTTAAGAGGGATCTCAGCTTCTTACTGAGGCTGACCAGGGAGTTCCTCCAGTCATGGGATTTTACTCTTTTTTTGCAACAGTTTCTTTCTTCTGTTGTAGAGTTTGTTTATGGCAGGGGACCACCAGATTGTCTTCCTTTTTTTTGGAGGATAGCATCTTGGTTCTGTTAGGGATTGCACTATCCATGTACTTGTGTAAGTGCTTATAAAGTGCATTTGTATAGGATTCAGCAGTTGTACCTCTATTGTCCATCTTCATGGGTGTCGTGAAGTTTGCCACTTCTGTCTTAAGAAGCGTGAAGTTGGCTTTGGAGAAATTTTTAATGGTGGTTTCCCTAATGGGGGGTGGGGGTGGGATGTGGTAAAGCCACTAAGTTCAGAAATCAATTCAAAAGGTTGCACCATTAATAAAAATTAAAGAGAATGTGAGGAGACACTCTTGTTATGTGCTTCAATTCAATGACAAAGGAAAACTATATAGAATGATTCCCATTTACCTACTCAGAAAATAAAGTGAACATGAGGCTTATCTAGTGACAAAACTGGAAACCAAACACTGCTAACAATACTACCACAAGATAAGATAAAATAAAAATTAAAAAAACTTCAAACCACTGAATACTTTAGCAACAGCTATAAAGAGTATATCTGCTTTTAAGGTTAGCAAACTGAAATATGATATCACAATCATTAAGTAGCTAACCAATCTTTGATTTCCCTGCACATTTATGAAACCCAGTTGCATCGGTTTGACTAGACTAAGCAAAAATGGCTTCAACGTAACCACTAGCATTTCTGATGAAATCTTTATGTCACAAATTAGTAGCAAAACAATGCGCTAGGTAATGTTTGAGTAAAATCCTTATCAGGTCGAGATGCACTTCAGTCAAATTTTCAACAAAACCCTCATTAAACAACAAGATTCAACAAGCCCTCCCCTATTTCTTTGAAAACTACCTTATAAAATTTCAGAGGGAACCAACTTACACAAGATACTTAGCTCGTATTATGGATGCGCCACCTCTAGGCTTTCTGACAGGGTGATCAATACTTTCATTGTTTAGTGTTCAGAGTTACTAAAACTCTAATCCTCTTAGAAGACATTACAAGAGTTTGTCTAGAGTAAAAAATAATCATATACCCCTTTTTAAGCCAATTATCCACCATGCTCTTAAAAACATCAAGGCTTCTAGCACTTTTAATATCCAATGGTCGACTCTTCCGTAGTTAACAGACTTTTCTATGAAATGCTTTTCCCCTACTGTTAAGTTTTAAACAAGATAATTAACAAATAAACAGTTAATTCTAGTTCACTGCTTATAATTACATTTTACTGCTATTTGTAAATGTATTATTTTAAATGCTTTTGGTTACTGCTAAATCAGACATGAATACTGTTATCAATATTGTTTCATCAGCACACCATTGTGCTCACAAAAAAAATATCTACAGAGGTGCATTCATCAATGAGTTCATCAATCTTAACAATAAAAATTCTATTATTTAGCTAGATTGGTGTGCACTCAATAAAGACCCCAATGATATGTTTTTAGACATAGCTTGTTTAATTTCATTATGGGGAACTGAATCACATTTTTGAGAAGTCTAAGTAAATTATGTCCATGTGTTTTCATATAAATTATGTTCAACAGACATGATTTCTTTCAAAGAAACTATTTTGATAAATATCCACATTAGGTTTTAACATTTCAATACCTTCTGATGCTGCTGGTATAAGTGATGTACATCTTGAATTCACTGAGGCCATCTTCTCACATCTACCCTTACTGGTAGATCAATTCATCCCAGCTGAATATAACTCCTTCTAGAAACTCCACTAAACTAAACTAAAAACAAGTTGCAGCTGAGGAACTGTATAGCAGGAAGCTATCTAGTCTGAATAATGACAGTGCTTGGTCCATGGTCTTCTTTACAAAATATTGAGCCAGCATTTTGTGAATGTATCACTCATATCATCAAATTATTCTTCTTAAATGGTCTAAAGCCTTTTGATCAGCCTCACATGCATCATGATAACATTGTATTTCAGACTTTTAATTTTACAGAGCTAGTCACTTATTTTAATATTTCCTCTGGTTGAAATTTTAGTATTTATTTAAAATAGATAATTTGTATGTTCATGTTTTTTTATTATTTATTATTAACTATATTTAAACTTTTCATTGTGGCTGGTCCTTTAGACTAGATGTTAAACTTTGAAAGTACTTATATCTATTGGTGATATTGTGGCCACTCGAAGCCTGGCTGCTTGGTCAACATTACCATTAGTATTAATATTAATTTCACTCAGTATAATTGGGTATCATTGCAAGAGCCTTAGGTAGCTGGCTTTGTAGTGTCTGGTGGCAGGAATAACTACCTTATAGGCTGGTCAGAAGGGGGCACAGAGATTAAACCTGTGCCAGTCTTTCCCAGGTGTGTGTGTGTGTGTGTGTGTGTGTGTGTGTGTGTGTGTGTGTGTGTGTGTGTGTGTGAGCTACTTAAAGCAGGGACACAAAGTATTGGTTTCACAGAGACAGTGATGGAGGACTTGACTTGGGCACTTGGCTGAGTACTTAACCCTGCAGCTGTACCAGTGGGGAGCCTTACTGGGGATTTGTGAAGTGACAAGGAGAGAAATGCAAATCCCAGGCTGAGTGTGCTCCCTGTGTGCTCTGAAGGGAAATGGTTCTTGATGCAGAAGGCTACATCTGCAAATACTGGGTGCATCCATTTTTGTTTCAAGTGAACATCTTTCTCCAGTACCAGCGGTGAGGATTCAGGCTCCTTGATTACTCTCCCAGAGTGGGGACGTCACATACTGGTGGCAGTGGTGGGATGTTAATTGAACTCCTGTAGCCGGTAAGCAGTTGTCACTGAAAGTGGCTGTACTCTCAGACAGCTACAAGGTAAACATTCAGAGTTTCATTTCATAACAGTTTTTTTTTGTTAGTTTAGTTTAATCAGGGAAAGCAGGCAAAGATGTCAGCAGAGGATTATGGCAAGTGGAGTAAGAACCAGTTGGTCAAGGAGTGTGAATCCAAAGGGCTGGTGTATGCCAGCCTGACTAAAGAGGAAATTATTTCAACTTTATTCACATCAACCAGGAGGATAATCAGTTTGTTGATGGAATTTGCAGCTCTCACAAACAGGACAGTTCAACTTTCCTCAGAGACTTAAAAATTCATCTGGAGTTAAAGAGACTTGAACTGGAGGCCAAACCATTGGAACTAGAATCAGCAGAGAGATTGCAGCATTTGCCAGCTGAAGAAAATGAGAAATTGTGGTATTTGGAGGCTGAAGAAAAAGAGAGACTGTGGTGTTTGGAGGCTGATGTAAAGGAGAAGCAGTGCCAACACGACAGGGAGATGCTGACGCTTTTCCAGGGCCATTGAGGTAATGGGGAAAGGAATAACTGAACCCAAGTAGTAACAAAGGTCAGTAAATTTCTTCCACAGTTTACAGAATGTGATCATTTTGATAGTTTTATTCATATCTTTGAAAGAGTATGTAAATGGTATGATGTTGACCAAAGGCTGTGGGTACATTTCCTGACCCCTTTACTCCATGGTAAAGCTGTAACTGTTTCTAAATTGTCTGATATTGATTGTTTAAACTATGAAAAATTAATGAAATGTTTACTTGAATATTTTAAGTTAACACGTAAAGCTTAGAAAAACAAAGTTTTGTGAACATAGACATATATTGCCAAGTTAAGCACTTATTTTCATAGGTTGGTGACTGGGTGTTAGGTTACTACTTTTGAAGGGCTGTCAGACCTTTTGGTGAGGGAAAAAGCCCTTAGCACTTTGTATGAGGACATGAGAATCTGGTTGGCAGACCAAGAGTGCAACTTCACAAGATGATCTGGGGAAAAAGGGGGATGTCTACTTAGGAATCAGGGCATCATTATACTGGAAAAGGATATAAAGACCTGCACCTGGATATAAGGGAACCCATGATGGGCAGCCTAAACCACCCAACTGAGTCCAACAGTAACAGGGGAAGCCATTTGTTCAGGTGCATGGCCAGGATCAACAGTTAAATGTTTTAAATGTAGCCAGCGGACCATGTATCATACAGGTGTCCACAGAGGCAAGGTGGGGAACAAAAGGTAGGAAAGCCAGCAAGTAGGAATAACAGTATGCCAGTGGTAAGTTGTCTGGAGACAATGGGGATACAAAACTATCACAATAGGTTATATCCTATCTTAGTGGATGGAAAACAGGATACTGCTAAGATTGACACAAAGCCTCTAACATAACCACTGTGAAACCTGCAGTGGTTAAGGAGGAGCAGTACTTGCTTGGGCAGTCCACTCCAGTCAGAGCTTTAGGAGGTACCCTATTCCTAATGCCTTTGTCCAGGGTTCACCTTGACTGGGATGTGGAAAAGGAAACAAGCAGATAGAGGTGTTTGAGGATATCCCTGGAGATGGTCTGATAGGGAATGATTCTGATAATGCAATACCTTGTGTGCATGCAGTTACATGAAGTCAAGTTTGGAGACAGGCATGTGGGTCTGGTAGTCTGTGGGCGATCCAGACACACACCACACCTGAAGCCAGGGCTGTTGGTGTTGCTATTTCAGAGATGGTGCTGGAGGACTTGGCATGGACACTCAGCTGAGGATTTAATTCTGCAGATGTGCCAGTGTGGAGCCTTACTGGAGACCTGGGAGAGACAGAAAGAGAGGAACCCAACCTCTGGCTGAGTGTGTTCCCTGTGTGCTTTTAATGGAAATTGTGCTTGATGAAGAGAGGTCTGCATCTGCAAATACTGAGTGTATCAATTTGTATTCCAGCTGAACGTCCCTCTTCAGTGTCAGTGGTGAGGATTCAGACTCCTTGATTACTGACCCAGACTAGGACATCACAACTCCTCTGAGTATTTTTTTTTTGAGCTCTGAAGCAATGTGGGCACATAACAATGTAGCCTATGACCTACCATGGGCAGTTTGGTTTATAAGTCTGAGTCTACATGCTACTTGATCTTGATCATACAAAAGTCATTGATTTGTTGAATTATATGAATCTAAGCAAGTGACTTAACCAGTCATGGCTGAACAAATGTCTGTGAATGTGTGAGCAGTCAACTTACCAGTTTAACATATTTTAATCAATATTTCTTCATTCAGGAAAATACCCTACCTAGGGTGAGCAGTGATACCAAAGCAAAGAAAAATCGGTTGAACTGTATGCACCCATTTTGATAAGGAAGAGGAAAATGCAAAAGGGCAAAAATCAAAATGACTGACAGAAGTTACCAGCATTTACATGTATTTCCTTCCAGAGACATTTTGCTGGTTTCAGACATCTGTTAATAAAGTACCATCAAGTTGCTTGTAACATCACTCTGACCCTTGATGATTTGTTACCTTGTCACAAGCTGTCTTTCTGAAACTGAAATGCATTCCACATATCTCTTTTCTAGTCAGGGGCAAATGATGCAGACCCTCTCTCTGTAATTCTTTGTAGATGTTATTTCTAAGGTCACATACAAGCATCTGCACTTACAGCAACACAACCAAGCACCTCTCATTCTTTGTTGAAGCCTTCCTGAATAGATATTATGTAACAGTTTAGACACTCTGTCACCAAGAATTGCATGAGAGAATGCTAAAATTCTTACTACTGTTTAGACTTCATTTTTTTTCAGATTCCACTGTCAGCAGCTTTGCTGCTTGTAAGGATGCTACATCATTACACCTAACAACTTCAAAAATCCAGAACTTTAGCTCCTTTTGTGGGACTAATAAATAACAAACATAAACTCAACCCTAAACATACAGCTTTACATATTATCCATACCTCCTCACAATCATAATGCTTGTTGCTGTAACATGTAACTGAGAAACAGAATATCTGAGACAATATTTTCATGCACACAAAATGATCCAAAGCTGAAGGATGTACAGAACTTCCAAAGCCAACATTATTTCAATGCATGCAGAAACTACCCTGCTGCATTTCACGTGCACTTCTGGCAAAAACTTATGCCATACATAACATACAAGTCTTTAGTCAGGAGTTATTGACAGTCCAACTCTACAAGATCCACAGTGTTATGGGTGCAGAAGCACCCCCTCCTACTAAAATTACTTCCCAGTGCTGACCCAAATTATGTGCCCATAACTGCTTATGAATGCTAAAAAGCAAGAACACAATCAAGATGAGTTAAACAACGCATTTTTTTACTCGTTTAGCCTTTCAGTGAGCAAGGGTTTTCACATTTGTTTTTCCCAGATGGTTTATTAACTGCATATCCAGCTTGGATAGGTAATGGTCATCCTGAGGTTATGGTAACTTTTTGCAGATGATGCTGAGTATCCTTGAATCCAAGAAGTTTGCATCCGAACCATCCTTATCTTGCATCTTCCCAAAGCCTCATACTTCATAACTATGTTCAGTGAAGCCTGACATCCTTTCTTCTTGTGGCACATCTGCAGAGGTTGTGTCAATTACCCACCTCCATTCCTCCTTGGAACAACACAGAATTCTGCCTATAAGCCATTCTACGACTTTGTCCCTCAGTTCAGGGGTTCAAGCCCTTGTATTAATTCTAACAATTATATTGCTCATACAGGAAGCCCTATACCTTTAATAGATATTATAAAAGTTGTTCCTTTTTGTTCAATGCCATTCATAACACAGACAGAAAACATAACTGGATTAAACACTGTGAAGCGAATATGTTCTTAACAACAGGAATAAAATTCCTTCTGCCATTGATACAGACAAGAAGAGCAGTAGTGAGGGTTTATTCACACTTGAATAGTATTCATGACCAATTACCTCTTGAGCTCCACAATCTTGAAGGGCAGCTGCCACCTTGTCTCCATAGTTCAGAAATGTCAGTAACAAGTACCTTGGACTGTTGTTTCGAAAAAAAAATCCTTCCCTTGTTTCAAGGAAGAAAATGAGTGCCACAAACTAAGATGCATAATTTTGTTAATCAATACTTTTTTTAAACTGGATCAGTCTTGACCCGGGTTAACAACGACCGCCATCAGTACTGTTAGCCAACAGGGTGCTGGTGGAAATTGGGCTACTGTTGGCCGAAGGAGGAGAAGAGGCGGAAGGCATGGCCTAAGGCAGGAAGAGAGGAGAAAGACTAGGAGTGTGGTAGTGAGGGTTGGAACTTTGAATGTTGGCAGTATGACTGGTATAGGGAGAGAGCCAGCCGAAATTATGGAGAGAAGGAAGGTTGGTATATTGTGTGTGCAAGAGACCAGATGGAAGGGGAGTAAGGCTAGGTGTATTGGAGGTGGGTTCAAATTGTTTTATCATGGTGTGGATGGGAGAAAAAATGGCGTAGGAGTTATCCTGAAGGAACAGTATGCTAAGAGTGTTTTGGAGGTGAAAAGAGTGTTGGATAGTATGATGTTTATGAAGCAGGAAATTGATGGTGTAATGATGAATGTTGTTAGTGCATATGCTCCACAGGTTGGGTGTGTAATGGATGAGAAAGATACATTTTGGAGTGAGTTGGATGAGGTGGTGATGACTGCACCCAAGGGTGAGAGAGTGTTGACTGGAGCAGATTTTCAATGGGCATGTTGGTGAAGGGAACAGAGGGGATGAGGAAGTGATAGGTAGGTATGGTGTTAAACAAAGGAATGCAGAAGGTCAGATGGTAGTGGATTTTGCTAAAAGGATGGACATTGCTGTGGTGAATACGTATTTTAACAAGAGGGAGGAGCATAGGGTGACATACAAGAGTGGAGGAAGATGCACACAGGTGGATTATATCTTATGTAGGCGGGCCAGTTTGAAGGAGATTGGAAACTGTAAAGTGGTGATCAGGGAAAGTGTAGTTAGGCAGCATAGGATGGTGGTTTGTAGAATGATGTTGGTGATCAAGAAGAGGAGGAGGAGTGTGAAGGTAGCACCAAGGATCAAATGGTGGAAACTGAAAAAGGGTAATTGTGAGGTGGAGTTCAGGGATGAGTTAAGACAGGCACTTGGTGGCAGTGAAGAGTTACTAAATAGCTGGGTAACTACAGCAGAGCTAGTAAGGGAGATGGCTAGAAAGGTGCTTGGTATGACATTTGGACAGGGGAAGGATGACAAGGAGACATGGTGGTGGAATGAGGGAGTACAGGAGAGTATACAAAGAAAGAGGTTGGCAAAGAAGAAGTGGGATTGTCAGAGAGATGAAGAAAGTAGACAGGAGTATAAGGAGACGAGGTGCATGGCAAAGAGAGAGGTGGCGAAGGCTAAGGGTAAGACATATGAAGAGTTGTATGAAAGGTTGAACACTAAGGAGGGAGAAAAGGACCTGTACTGATTTGCTAGACAGAGAGACCAAGCTAGGAAAGATGTGCAGCAGGTAAATGTGATAAAGGATAATGAGGGAAAGATACTCACAAGTGAGGAGTGTGTGTCGAGGAGATTGAAAGAGTACTTTGAGGGGTTGATGAATGAAGAGAATGAGAGGGAGAGAAGGTTGGATGATGTAGGGATAGTGAATCATGAAGTACAATGGATTAGCAAGGAGGAAGTAAGGATAGCTATGAAGAGAATGAAGAATGGAAAGGCTGTTGGCCCAGATGACATACCTGTGGAAGCATGGAGGTGTTTAGGTGAAATGGCAGTGGAGTTTTTAACCAGATTGTTTAATGAAATCTTGGAAAGTGAGAGGATGCCTGAGAAATGGAAAAAAAATGTTTTGGTACCAATTTTTAAGAATAAGGGTGATGTGCAGAGCTGTAGTAACTACAGAGGGATTAAATTGATTAGTCACAGCATGAAGTTATGGGAAAGAGTAGTGGAAGCTAGGTTAAGAAGGGACATGATGATTAGTGATCAGCAGTATGGTTTCATGCTGGGAAAGAGCACTTGCTCTGAGAGTGTTGATGGAGAAGTACAGAGAAGGTCAGAAGGAGTTGCATTGTGTTTTTGTAGACTTAGAGAAAGCATATGACAGGGTGCCTAGGGAGGAGTTGTGGTATTGTATGAGGAAGTCGGGAGTGTCAGAGAAGTATGTAAGAGTGGTACAGGATAAGTACAAGGGTAGTGTGACAGTGGTGAGGTCTGCTGTGGGAGTGACAGATGCGTTTAAGGTGGAGGTGGGATTACATCAAGGATCAGCTCTGAGCCCTTTCTTATTTGGAATGGTGATGGACAGGTTGACAGATGAGATCAGACAGGAGTCCCCGTGGACTATGATGTTTACAGATGTCATTGTGATCTGTAGTGAGAGTAGGGAACAGGTGGAGGAGACCCTGGAGAGGAGGAGATATGCTTTAGAGAGAAGAGGAATGAAGGAAAGCAGGACTAAGACAATATATGTGTGTGAATGAGAGGGAGGATAGATGAATGGTGAGGATGAAAGGAGTAGAGGTGGCGAAGGTGGATGAGTTTAAATACTTGGGATCAATAGTTCAGCGTAACGGTGAATGTGGAAGAGAGGTGAAGAAGAGAGTACAGGCAGGATGGAGTGGGTGGAAAAGAGTGTCAGGAGTGATTTGTGACAGACGAGTACCAGTAATAGTGAAAGGGAAGGTCTACAAGAGGGTAGTGAGACCAGCTATGTTATATGGGTTGGAGAAAGTGGCACTGACAAAAAGGCAGGAGTTAGAGCTGGAAGTGGCAGAGTTAAAGATGTTAAGATTTGCACTGGGTGTGATGAGGGTGGACAGGATCAGGAATAAGTATATTAGAGGGTCAGCCCAGGTTGGAAGGTTTGGAGACAAGAGAGAGGCAAGATTACATTGGTTTGGACATGTGCTGAGGAAGGATGCTGAGTATATTGGGAAAAAGATGCTAAGGATGAAGCTGCCAGGTAACAGGAAAAGAGGAAGGCCTAAGATAAGGTTTATGGATGTGGTGAGAGAGGACATGCAGGTGGTTGGTGTGACAGAGCAAGATGCAGAGGACAGGAAGAAATGGAAACAGATCATCTGCTGTGGCGACCCCTAACGGGAAAAGCCGAAAGATGATGATGAATACTTTTTTTAAACAAAAAATTATTCTGCATTCTTCTAAAGATGACTTCTTTTAAACTCTCTAAAAAGCCTATTTATGTGACAAATGTAGAAGATACTTTCAGTCCCTTGAAGTTGGTGAAGAATATGTAAAATGGGGTGCCATGACCAATCCATTCTCTTTTATCTGTCAGTTTATCTGATCTTCTAGGGACTGTATACAATAATGCTACTCAATAATGGATCATTCATGTCATTTGAGGATTGCCTTGAGATGTCTTGTTTTATCTGATTATGTTTTCCAAGGTCAATTCTTGTATAATTAAATATGGGGAAACGTAGTTACCGTTCAAGAGATAGTAGTTAAAATATTAGTAATTATTTCAAGGATCTTGTGCATAATATTAATTTATCCTTCAGACTCCTTTTAGTGGTATTTACAATCTGGAATATAATAAGTCTGCGACGCCCCAACACTGGCCCAGTAATCTAGGAGCCTCAATCCTCACCACTAGCACAAATGAAGGATGTGCATATTGGGAGGATAACAAGTACACACATAGTAAAGTACAATTTCCCTTAAGAGAACACATAGATCGCAGTTAGTCTGGGTCTGGTTTCTCCCTCTCTATCCAGATCCCTAATAAGACTTCCCACTGGCACAGCTATATGGTTAAAATCTCAGCTGAGTGGTCAAGGCAAAACCTCCAGCACCCTCTCTTTCCAACCAGTGCTTCATGTTCCAGCCCAAGCAGCTGACACACACACACACACACTTTGAGATCTGATTTACATACAAACACACAAACACTCCTGGGGAAGGCTGGCACAGGTTCAATAGCTATGCCCCCTGCTGCCCAGACTATAAGGAAGTACCAGCTTCCATCAACCACTACTTATCAGCTATTATAAGGTCTTACAAAGGGTGGCCAATTCTACTGTGTAATGTTACTATTATCCGAATGTTAAGTGTGTCCAAGACTATGGCTATTTAAGCGTGGCGTGTACTGTGTTACCAAATACATATGCAAACATAAATATCTCTAACAAAACCAGCCACAATTAAAAGGTTTAAATATATTTAATAATAAATAATAACAGAACAAGACAATACTCAATAACCCAATACAGTGACAACAGAGTTCATAATCACAGGAAATATTTTAAAGCAAATTTTGCAGGACAGTCTCACATAAATACAGAAAACATACAGATCGATCTTACTATTTGCCTAGCTATCTATAAGAGAAATACTATGATCTAAGTCTTACTTTCAAAGCAAAGCAAATGCAGAAGAGAAGTGCTAAAGATGGATGTGCTCAGATCCAGAGACAAATGCAAAATGCACTGAATTTCTCTCTGAGATAGTTCTTAAGTTACTATCAAACATTTCTGCTGGGTCATCTCAGATTACATAATTCTTGTTGCCTCTGCCTTAGTTCCCAGGCTAAAGGAACCAACAGAATTTAACATATCTCTGTCAAAAATACTTATACTAAGAAGTTTGCCTGAAACTGAAGTTGTAAAACAATTAACATTTTTACATTTTAAACCTAGAAATTATTTCTGTCTTAAGAAATAGAAAGACACTCTAGCTATAGACATTCTATCTTCTAGCTGTAGAAAACACAATCAAAAAACTCTTTACTTATTTTCTTGGAGTTTGCAAGTTAAGTCTGTATGTCCCAGTTACTAATCGAAAATATACATTTGATCAGGCATATAGTCCATATACATTTCTGCTCTTTTCCAGCAGGGTGCACAGTTGGTTGAATTTTTGAAGCTCAGCACATAAAATGAAGGTTACTTACAAATGCAGACAAGCCTATGGATCATATTAATATTTACAATGACATAAATTTACAAAATTCTAGCTAGTTGGGCTGGCAGCCTTCACCCCCCCCCCCCATGAGAACTCAAGCTAGTTTTTCAAGTGACCCTTAAGAAACACTTTTTGAGAGGATTGAGCCTATCTGGGAATACCTTACCCCATTCCCTGTCTTGACAGCCCATCTACATTGGCAATGCTAAGCCCACTGTGGTGCTGCACTGTCATATCATATACTTGCAACCCTAGGCTCCATCTTAGCAACTTGGCATTTTGCTGATTGGCTTGATGTAACCATGTTAGGGGATTGTGGTCTGTAACTACAGTGAATTTTCTTCATACAGGTAAGGCTGAAGTTTCTGCAGTGGCCATACTATGGCTAAACATTCCTTTTCTATAGTTGCATAACATTTATCCCTGGGTTGGAGCCTATAACTAAGATAAACCACTGGGTGCTCTTTTCCCTATGAAGAAATCTGGCTAAGTACAGCCCCCACCTCATGGTTTGAAGCATCCACCTGAACAACAAATTATTTGCTGTAACATGGACTGGCTAACTCAGGGAGTCCTCCCAAAGCTTCTTTAAGCTTCTGCAATGCCTGCTCACATGTTGGGCTCCACACTACTTTATCTGGTCTGTTTTTCCTTGTCAGGTCTCCAAGGGGAGCAAGTATGGTATTATAACTGGGGACAAACTTTCTGTAGTACACTGTTGTCCCTAAAAATGCCCTCACCTGCTTTTTGGTATCAAGTGCAGGTCTTGCCTGAATGATTTCTACTTTGGATGGTTCTGGCCAGATCTTACCACTCCCCACTATATCTCCTAGGTACAAAATCTCTGCCATACCCACCTGACATTTGCTGGGCTTAATGGTCAACCCTGCCCTCTGTAATCTGCCCAGCACCTCCCTGACATGTTGAAGGTGCTCTTTTCAGGAGATGGCAATATCATCTAGGTAAGCAAGGGCAAGATCTGCTCCTTCTAGGATATGATCTACCAACCTCTGGAAATTCACTGGGGCATTGTTCACACCAAAGAGAATCTTTGTGAACTCATACAAGCCAAAATAAGTCAGAAAGGCTGACCTCTCACTAGTACTGGGAGTCAAGGGCACCTGCCAGTAACCCTTGGTAAGATCAATGGTGGTAACATACTTAACCCCACCCAGCTGCTCTAGGGCTTCATCTGTTCTAGGCACACGGTAGCATCGGACTTTGTGTGACTATTTAATTTCCTTTAGTCTGCACAGAACCTGGTTCTGCCATCCTTCTTTGGTACCAGCACCACTGGAGAGGCCCACAGACTGCTGGATTCCTGAATTACCCCTAGTTCCAACATTTCCTGTATCTCCTCCCTCAGAGTCTGTTTGACTCTCTCAGGCACCATATAAGGGGCGTGCTTAATAGGCCTTTGGGGTTCTGTAGCCACCTGGTGTAGCATCAGGTGGGTGCTACTCCAGGTGATACACCAGGTGTAGCACCAGGTGGGTGCACCCTGGTTCCCAGTGATCATGTCCCCAAACTCTTGTAACACTGCTCGGATTTTTTGAACCTGGATAGGGGATAACTGTTGGGACATTGCTTTTCATCCACTGAGGTGTCAGTTCTGGCCTCACTGAGGAGATCAGTCACCAGATCCCCCTCAGACTCTTCCTGCAATCAACTGTAAATAGTCAGTAGGTGGGCCTCCCTATCATGATAAGGTTTCAACATGTTAACATGGTACAATCTGTTCCCCTGCCTCCTGTCTAGCAGTTTTACCATGTAGCTAACACAATTGACCTTATTTACTTCCTTGCAGGGTCCCTCCCAAGCTGCCTGCACCTTGTTGTGAATGACAGGAATGAGAACCATTTCCTGCTGCCCTACAGAAGCTCGAGCATTCCTGTCAACCAGACCTTTTACTGCTGTTGAGCTTCTGACAGGTTCCCCTGGGCCAAGTCCATGAGTTCCCTGAGCCTTGTCCTGAGGTTTAGGAAATATGCCACAACAGGCTCCTTGTGGGATTCACATTCACCCTCCCACTCATCTCAAATTAAATTTAGAGGTCCCCTCACCCTATGTCCATACAACAACTCAAAGGGTAAAAAAAATGTGGAATCCTGGGGAACCTCTCTGTAAGCAAACAACAAATGGGGCAAATATTTGTCCCACTCCCTTTAAAACTGGTCTGCAAATGCCCGCAGCATGATCTTGAGTGTAGAGTTTAATTACTCAACAAGACCATTAGTCTGGGGATGGTATCGGGTGGTTTTAGGTGCTTCACCCCACAGTACTTCCACAGACAAGACAGCAGGTCTGACATAAAATTGTCACCTCTGTCAGTCAGTATTTCATTTGGAAAACCTACCCTGCTGAAAATCTCTAACAAAGCATTTGCCAGTTTTTCTGCCTCTATGGAGGACAGCATGACTGCCTCAGGGTATCTGGTAGCATAATCTACTACCACTAGGATATACTTTTTCCATGTGTAACTTGGGGTAATCAGAGGCCTTACAATATCCATAGCTACCCTCTGAAATGGCTCCTCAATCACAGGCAAAGGCATCAAAGGAACTTTCACCTTGTCTCCTGCCTTGCCTACTTTTTGGCATTGCTTAGAGGTCCTGCAGTACCCTGTTACATCTCTGGAAATCCCAGACCAATATAAGTTTTGTACAATACATCTCTTGGTACATTTTATGCCCATATGGCCTGCAAAAGGAATATCATGGGCTATGGCTAGAAGTGCCAGATGGTAGGTGCTGGGCACTACCAACTGCTCTATTCTCAGACACTCTAGCCTTCCCTCAGGGGTCCACTGTCTGTACAGTAACCCTTTGTCCCAGTATACAGATTCCTAAATCCCTTGAGAATCAGGTGCCTCACTAGCTACCTCTCTCAGGCCTTGTAATGTAGGGTCTGAGAGCTGAGCCTATCTCAACTCTCTCTTTGTAACCCTTCACAGCTCTCCTTCCACCGGAGGTCTGGTATCCACTGACAGTGGTGCCTCACTGTCAGCCTGGGTACTACTACTCACCTCTGCCCTTGCAGTCACTCTGTCCAAGGGAACATCAGTACCCACAAGCAGCTGTGGCTCACCTTCAGTCTCACAGCTACAGAATAGCTCCCTCTCTGAAGTAACCACCTCACCAGTCCTGGCTGCAAGTGTGTGGCCTGTCTGGATCTCCACCAGGCTACCAGACCCATATGCTTTTCACCAATCCTTACTGCATGTAACTGCATGAACACATGGTACTGCATTACCAAAAACATTCCATATCAGGACATCTGCATGGTGGTATGTTGGTACCCTTGTTGGCTCAAGACAACCTACTGTTAGCATTTTGTCACTTCCACTTACTGGCTCTACCACCACTTGTTCCCCACCTTGCTTCCATGGACATCTATATGATACATGGCCCCATTGGCTGCATCTAAAACATTTAACCCAAGGTCCTGAATGTGTACCTGGACTAGTAGCTTCCCCTGCTACTGGGGGACTCTTTTGGGGCAGTCTGGGATCCCCACCATGGATTCCATTAGAGCCATGATAAGCACTGGGTGTCCCTTTCCTGTGCAGGGATGCCCTGCATGCTTGATATAGGTCTCCCTTCTTCCCCAACCCATCTACAGTAGCACATTGCCTATCAGCTAATCAGATTCTCATGTTCTCAGGCAAAGTGCTAAGGGCTTGTTCCCTCACCAAAAGGTCTGCTAGCCCTTCAAAAGTGGTGACCTGACATCAACTCATCCACCTATAAAAATAAGTGCTTAGTTCAGCAGCATATTCACACGCAGTTTCATTTGCCTTGCATCTATGCAAACAAAACGTTTTCCTATAAGCTTCATGTTTTAGCTTAAAAAATTCTAGCAAATAATTCTTTACAACATTATAATTTAGACAGTCATTATCATACAGTTTGGGCAGAACAGTTACAGCTTTACCATGGATTAAGGGGGTCAGGAACCATACCCAGAGCCCTTGGTAAACATCATACTGTTTACATACTCTCTCAAACATATGAATGAAACTATCAAAATTATCACCCTCTGTAAATTGTGGAAGAAAATTACTAACCTTAGTTGCTTCTGGGGTTCATTTACTCCCCTCCACATTACCTCCATAACTCTTCCAAAGAGTTAGCATCTCCTTTTCATGTTGCCTCCACCTTTCATTCTCCTCAGCTTCCAGGCATAACAGTTTCTCATTTTCTCAGTCTCTAGATAACTCAGTCTCTCTGCTGACCTATTTCCAAATGCTTGTCATCTAGCTCAAGTCTCTTTAACTCCTGCTGGATTTTTAAGTCCTCTGTGGAAAGGTTGAGCTGTCCATTTTCTGAGAATTGTACATCTCCACGGTCAGTCTGATCATCTTCCTTGTTGCTATTCTCTGATGTAGCTGTGATTAAAGCTGCAATTATGTCTGCTTTAGTCAGGCTGGCATGCACTAGTCCTTTTGCTTGGTACATCTCAGCCAATTGGCTCCTTGCTTGCCTGCTCTCCCTGACTAAGCTAACAAAAAAAATAAATAAATAAAACAATTGTGATATGAATTCTGAATGTTCACTGCATGGCTGATTAAGAGTACAAGCACCTTCAGTGATCACTGTACACAAGCTACAAGAATTCAATATCCACACCACTACAAGCCAATTAATATGTGATGTTGCCATCTCACCACATTCAATCAATTAATATGTGATGTGGCTATCCCAGTTTACTATTAAAATTTCGAACCGTACTCCGTCGACTGTACTATCGTCGAACACGGAAGTTCGAAAACGGTAATATCGATGTCAAAAAAACTAGGAAAGGGTTTTAACATGGGTTGAGGTAGGGGAAATGTTTGTAGTTCAGAATAATACTGAACACCTACCTCGACCCATGTTAAAACCAGTTCCTAGATTGTTTTTTTGACATCGATATTACCGTTTTCGAACTTCCGTGTTCGACGATAGTACAGTCGACAGTGTACGGTTTGAAATTTTGATAGTAAACCGGCTATCCCACCACTGCCAACCAATCAATATGTGACACCCCTGTACTGGCCCAGTAATCAAGGAGCCTCAATCCTCATCACTAGCACCAGTGAAGGATGTGAACATTGGGAGGATAACAAGTACACACACAGTAAAGTACAATTTCCCTTACGAACACACAGAGATCACAGTCAGTCTGGGGCTGGTTTCTCCATCTCTCTCCCGATCCCCAATAAGACTCCCCACTGGTACAGCTATAGGGTTAAGATCTCAGCTGAGTGGTCAAGCCAAAACTTTCAGCACCTTTTCTGTCCAACCAGTGCTTCGTGTCCCTGTCCGAGTAGATGACACACACACACACACACACACACACACACACACACACACACACACACACACAGACACACACACACACTTTGAGATTTGATGTATATACAAACACACACGCACTCCTGAGGAAGGCTGGCACAGTTTCACTAGCTGTGCCCCCTTCTGCACAGACTATATGTTAGTATGAGCTGCTACCAACCACTACTTATAAGCTACTATAAGGCCCTTACAAAGGGTAACCAATTCTAATGTGTAATGTTACTATTATCCGAATGGTAAGTGTGTACATGACTAAGGCTATTTAAGAGTGGCCTGTACAGTGTTACTAAATACAGATGCAAGTACTCTAAGAGCTTAAATATCTCTAACAAAACCAGCCACAATTAAACGATTTAAATATATTTAATAATAAATAACAGAACAAGACAATACTCTGTAACACAATACAGTGACAACAGAGTTCAGAAACACATGAAATACTTTAAAACAACATTGCAGGACAGTCTCACATAAATACAGAAAACATCTAGACTGATCTTACTATTTTCCTATTTATCTCTAAGTGAAATACTATGATCTATGTCTTACAAAGCAAAGTAAATGCAGATGAAAAGTGCTGAATATGGATGTGCTCAGATCCAAAGACAAATACAGAATGCACTGACTTTCTCTCTGAGATAGTTCTTAAGATACTATCAAACATTTCTGCTGGGCCATCTCAGATTACACCATTCTTGTCACCTCTGCCTTAGTTCCCAGGCTAACAGAAACCAACAGAATTTAACATATCTCAGTCAAAAATAATTATCTCTTAGAAGCTGACACTTATCTCTTAGAAACTTGCCTGAAACTGGAAGTCGTAAAACAATTAACACTTTTACATTTTAAACCTAGTAATTATTTCTGTCTTAAGACAATAGAAAGAAACTTTAGTTGTAGACATTCTGTCTTCTAGCTGTGGTAAACACAATTGTAAAACTCTTTACGCATTTTCTCAGAGTTTGCAAGTTAACTCTGTATGTCCCAATTTCTACTATGAAAACATACATTTGCACAGGCATATAGTCCATATATATTTCTGATCTTTTCCAGCAGGGTGGACTGTAGTTACATTTTTGAAGCTTTGCACATAACATACAGGTTATTTACATTTGTAGACAAGCCAATGGATCATATTAATATTTACAATGAAATAGAATTATTTACAAAATTCTAGCTATCTGGGATGGCATCCTTCACAAAACCTATCAAGCTTAGGACCTAGTTCTTTGCAGTCTCTTCCTTTGAAGTGTGTCAGAGATGAAAATAAGCCAGGCAAAGAAGCAAGTGGCTCTATTCTGTACTGTTAGGGAAGATAGACATTTTCTCACACATGACTATGTTGATTTGTGAAGGTATTATTTTGTTGATAAGCTTGCAAAAAACTGGTGGTCAGCAAACTGGTATAAAAACTATCATGCAATGAAAAATGTACTTACTTTTACAAGAGCTTTCTTGATAACTCTACTGATATCTTGCCTCCACTCTGGAATATCAGGGTTGTGTTCATCCAGGTTGGGTGAAAATGACAAAAGTCTAGACTGAAAATATTCTACAGAAAATAAAGACTTACATCAGTGATGTCATAATGTTCTTAATTAATTGCTATACAACTACAATGAGTAATACAAGGACCAAAATGCTGGCAAGGTTAGCTGCAATGTGTGTATATTATGCAGTTCCAATTATTTGTTCATTACTTCATTCATTCATTTTCCTGTTACCCTATTCAACTGTCTCCAAGTTAGAGAGAATAAATGAATTGTATCCCAACACTTTCTTGGAACAAGGTAATAAAACTACACTGAGAAAGGTAATCAGTATATCAAAGCACATGCATCCCTGAAACACAGACAGACACACACATACACAGTGCACCCTTTAGGTAATGCATATCTTTGTGATATGGGAGGAAACTAATGCATCTGCAGAAAATCCACAGACAGGAATGGCATGCAGACTCCAAACATACAGCACTCCAGCTCTGAAACAAATGTTGAATCACATTCTGTGAGGTAATAATGTTTTATACTGTGCTGTGTATCTACAGTTTCATTCTAAATAAAATGTAGTGCAGAAGCTGGATCTTAAATCACATGCTTTCGCTGCTGGAAGTGTCAACCAACTTAGATACTTATTTTGTTAAAAAAAAAAAGAAAAGTTTATAGCATGAGATGCATAATAGTTAAACTGTGTTTTCTTTTCTTTGCTTATGAAAGCCTGATTGGCTGTTGACTACAGAGATGATTAAAATCTGCAAGGAAACTTTCATGCAAATTTTTTGTCTTATCAGCAATATTTATTCATTAAATCTACAATACAATTCCTTCTTAACTATTTAGCATATTCTTCTAAATATGTAGTGAATGTAAATAAACATCTCTGAAAAAAATACCTACATTGTTATGTCATATAAATCAGATTACATTCAGCAGCAAACTGCATTTCATACTAATGAACTACAAAATTCACTGTCACAACCAGACAGCAGCTATTACTCAGAAAACACACCTAACAGATGGATGTTAAGATTCACCAAGCTGCTTAGCTAAAATGTACCAGATATGAGCAATTCAGAAAATGGGATCTGAACAGAGCTCTCCAATATACATTGATCACTTTAGTGAACTGCTAAAAAAACATCTCTTAGCATTGCAAGAGGCTGTCCATGGCACTGTAAAGGGCTAGTTGTGTTAGGCTGGCTTCCCCACTAGTTGAGATGTTTTGAGTACAGATAGTATCTCTAAATAAATGAAACATAAAATGACATCGGTCCTATTACAATATCCAATATAGCTACACAGTTTAGCTGTAGAAGTAAGAGCACATTTCACAAGTAAACAACATGTACAAAATTTGCATCATGTACTGAAATCTTAGAGTAAACTGTTGCACCCCAGGGTTATCTACCCATAGCCTTGAGGCTGAGGGTTACCTAAATCTTTTTAATTATCAAGTGTTAAACTATTGAAAGTAGCTGAGTGTAAACTGCATCCACTAGGGTACAAGATTAAACTCAGTGTGCAATGATTCTGTGAGCTTTGATTGGTCATTTACTCTATGCTTTAATGCAACTTCATTTACACGTAAGATTCAAGGTTTTCAAGGTTTTCTGAGTCTTGTAGTGTTTGCTGAGCTACAGCAATAAAAAAATGAATCTAGTCCCCATTCTTAGAAATTCAGACAGTGTTGATGTAAGGTTCTTACCACCTTATTAATGATTACAATATAGAGAATGTGAATACGGATATACATACCATATACGGCTATTATTTTTTTGTCCTGAAGAACAACATTTCCAGATGACACTTGAACTGTGATGCTGTTCAGTCCTTCTGTGGTGAAAGTAAAAGATAAGCTACCTTCCAGAGTGATCAGTGGCTAAGGTTAAAAGAGAGAAAAATCAGGTAGAACATGATATAATGCTAACATATATTTCAAACTGTGATTGCATCATTGAAGAAAATGCCAGTGATACTCATGTTACATTAACAGAAATGAAAAGCCAGAACTGGATATGTTTCTCTATGATGGTTCATATTTAATTAGGTGGCCAGGTTCTGGATCCTGCTCATGCAGGGACTGACCTCTTCATGTACAAAAACATGGATGACTACAAAGTCATGGGTTGCATCACAACAAAGCAATCTATCTTGTATTACTGAACTTCACATTTTATTTTGTGCTCTTCCTGAGCATTGTTTAATCAACTGGCACATTGCTACTGAAAATTGAAGCAAACTGCTCTGTTTGTATCCATACAACCTGAACGTGACCCATTTAAATATTATTTGACTAGTGACTCAATGAGTTAGTCATAAAAAATACTCAGGACAAATAAACTAGTAGTTTAATTTTACAATACAAATAAGAGAATATAAGTTGCATTACAAAATATCACAGTGCTAATTAAAATTTAATAATGAACTATTAACTAATAAAGTAGCAATCTGCCTCTTATTTAGGAAGCAAACACATTTATCTACAAATATAAATGCAGAAATAATAGTGGTAATCAGGATGTGATTAAGAGTCTGTCTGCATCTAATAATAATGATAATAATAGTATTTCCTATTAGTGTATTATTTTTATTCAGGTATCTCAGAAGATGTAATTCAGGGCCAAAACAGATGCATCTCTTTGGATAAGGTTGCATTTGGAAATCATATTTCAGTTACAAGTACAGTAGCAAACATTTCAGTTGAATAGCTGGCCATAAGTTCCTTTTTCTGCACTGGGAGGACATGTGGCCCATATATTTTATACCGGATCTTATTGCACCTCTAAGCTGACACAACCAGCTCCAAAGCTATACAATCTTAGGACAAGTTATGAGCTATATTAGTGGTTGGTTTTTCAGATGAGTGGGATTATTAGTCAGTGTTTCACAGTTAAGTGCACTGTAGGCATTAACTAAAAATATGTCTTAGTCAACTTATTACTGCAAAACATATACAGTACTTGCTTGTGTAAAACTCATCCTCTATAACATTGTTGGCATTGCACAAAAGCTATGATAACAGTATACACATCTATATATAATTAAAAGCATTTAAAATAATTTGGTTTGTATAAAAAGGCACATAACTGTAGAAAAGAAGACAGCTGCATTCATTTTAAACACACACACACACACACACACACACACACACACACACACACACACACACACACACACACACACACACACACACACACACACACAGAAAAACAAAGCTAATATCTTGAACTTTGTGATTTTCCCCCCAAAAAATTCTGTTACCCAATAAACATTGGGTAGTGGTCATACTCTTCCATATGAGAGAGCAGAGCACTAATTGGAATATCTGTTTTTTTTTTTCCTGTATTCCTTTTTTTTCTTTTGAAACTATTGTTAATTAGTCCAAATAAACACTGAATTAGTGAGAAAATTGGAGAGATGTTCATCTTAAATGATAATAGTGCTGTTTTATTTATACTCTTGTTACAGTATTTCCAGTTTCAAGCATTTATGTCAACAAATTCAGCAAATAACTGTCTCAGATTTCTAAATGATGGGAAAACAGTGTGAATGCATTGTTTCTGTTCCAGAAGGACTAAGGCTGCGCCAAAGAGGATAGCAGTATAAAATAAAAGTTATGCTTTTGCTGCTAATCTATTGTGATAGCATTTTTTCTGTGTAGTACCTTATTGGAAGGTTTGGCTCAAAAATGCAAGTCCGGAACTTGAGAGAATAAATGACTCACTATATGTAACAAGTTCCTGTGCATTCTCAGTGTTTTTTTGGAGAGAGGGCATACCCTATACCTCTCCCACCTGTTGATACATACATATCATAAATATCTATATATATTTCTCAGAGATATCAGGATGAGTTCATAAAGGTTACCTCATGGTAACCTTTTGAAATGCAAAGACAGCCCAACCATGGAGTGTGGCACCATAGTGGGATGGCTCCAGAACCATGCTTCTTGCTAATGAGATAGTCCAGGAGAGGGACATATAGACATATTTTAATTATCCATATGTTCACACACACTCCTGGAACTACTTTCGTAAGCCATGTACACAGTGAGGTGATTCATAAAAATCTCTCAGTTACACAGATTCGCATGGGTACAACTGGCCACTCAAGTTAATGAACCTGGACAAAAGGCACATTCATTCATCACAGTAGAGGAAGCTGCTAGAGCATTTAATGGCCAGGTAATGTTATAGTTTGTGCCGGCCTGAGAGTTGGTAGTGGAGGAGGCGTCAGTGGAGGTGCAGTGCTTGCGAGTATATGGGTGAATGAGCAAGTTTGCCTGTAATTACACTTGGGAGGGAAAGGTGTGTGTGTGTGTGTGTGTGTGTGTGTGTGTGTGTGTGTTTTCTGTGTTTATGTGCATGTGCACATGTGTGTGTATAGATTGGGGTGTCTGTCATACCTCCACACACTCCTAGACTAACAAGCAATGCCTGCAATATTGGGTAAGGGGAACACTGGCCACCAGAGAATACTTCAGCTATGTGGGGTAGAGGAACACTATCCTCCAGGGAATACTTCATCTATGTGGATTAGGGGAAACACCAGACATTAGGGAAAACTTCAACTATATAGGTCAGGAGAATACTAGCCAATAGGGAATACTTCCAATAAATGGGTTGATGGGAAGCAATAGCCACTAGAGATGACCCTACAGAGATGGATTGGGGAAAAAACTAGGCTCCAGGGGATAACATCTCATGCTGTAACATCGCACACACCTAACACGTATGAGAAGTAACAAAAATCAAAACAGAATGGTGGTTGAAAAGGCAGAAACAGACAACTCATCACAACGTCACATTGCAAATCTGGCTGAACGGTTCAAAAGACCATAACAACTCTCATTTGAAATAAATAAAAGTTTAATTCTCACTTAAAATAAGGAATTACTGCTTTTATCCTGTTTAACAGGACTTCTTCAGATTCAATTAAAACAAGATAAACAACTTCCTTTTATAAATTCTAAAAGCAGGATATAACATCATACTCCTCTAAAACCACTTCATGTGACAAAAGGTAAAATCAAAAAGCAAATAAAAAAACAATTTACAACAATAAAAACTTCCCTTACCAAAACCATAAGGTACTTGAAGTGGAATAATACAACAAAATAAGGTGAACATAGAAATAAATTGTAAAGAATTACTTTCAAAAGAAACACTTTATGTTTCAGCTTCTAATACTGGCTTTAATAACTTACAATTGCCATCCCTCAGGTTAATATGTACCCTTTCCATCTTCATCTTTCAAATCTGAATATATAACAGGTGTTGTTACCTTCCACGTGCTTGTACAAAGCATTCTTCCAGTTTTGTTTCCTAATTTCATAATAATGCTCATAAATTCTGTTTTTTAGGCACCTGTCAGTTTTCCTGACATAAAATGCCAGGCAGATGGAGCACATGGCCAAATAAATTACACCTTTTGTACTACAGTTCCCATACTGAAAATAATCTTAGTCTGACTCATATTTACTAGCTGTATTTCTCCTTTGGGATAAATGTATTCACACTGATTACAACATCCACACTTCTTAGTCCCCTTGTCACCTACATACTTTCTTTTATTCTTACTGTCCTCTAAATTAGCCTTAATATTCCTACCAGTTTAATATACAAAAGTTGGACTATGTCCGAGGAATTTATAAAGTTCAGTGTCACTCCTTAATATATTCCAATTCTTTGTTATCACTTCTTTTACCATAGGGGAATAAGGGCAGTATTTCAAAACCATAGCTCTACCAAAATTATTTTCATCTATGAGGGTAAAATCCATTCCCAATAGGAGTTTATACAAGATTCCCCATTTAGACAAAATGTAGTCAGTGGTCTCTCTAATAAGTTTCTGGTGGTACCCCCTTTCCAAAAACATGCTACTCACCGTATCTAATTAGTTAACCTCTTCAGTGTAGTCAGATGTCATTCTTGCTGCCCTTGCATGCTTTTTTCTGTGAATAGGGATGACAACTATTAAATTCCAAGTAAGAATTACTAAAGGTGAGTTTACAGTGGATGTTGGAGTTACAACCTCTGTCAGAGTGTGAGATGTAACAATCTAAATAAGCTAAACCTTCCAAATCATAAGTGTGAGTAAACTTAAAATAGGAACATCTGTTGTTAAGATATGTTACAGACTTCTCTATATCCTCAATTTCTTCTTCCCATAAAATAAAGACATCATGAAGGAAATGTACATACAGTTTGAGGTTCTTTTTAAAGGTACTATTAAATACATGTTAGTGTTCCCATTTTGTTAGAACTAAATTTGCAAATATGGGGGCACAAGAGGCCCCCATAGCAACCCCTTTTATTTATTTAAAGTATTTACCCTCATAAAAAATGAAATTGTTTTCTAATACAATAATCATGAATTCTAGTGTAGTCAAAATCTTATTGTTATCTAGGTTAGAATGTTTAACCATTGATTGATGAAATAATTCCAACCCCTCATCTTTGGGTATGGAAAAAATCCACTATGTCGGTGGTGACACATTTTAAATCTTTGTTCCAAAGTTCAGGTTCCAATCTCCCCAAAAAATCCCATGAGTCTCTGAGTATATGGGGAATATTGTCAATTGTATGTTTTAACCAATTGTCCACCGCTACACCAAAAGGGAATGTTTTAGACTTACTCCCGGAGACTATCAGTCTGAACGGGGGATGTAAAATATCTTTATGCACTTTAGGCACTCCAAATATAGTGGCTAAGACAGAATGTTTAATTTTCAAAAAATTGTTAAGTGTCAAAAGATATTCTTAGGTCCAACAAAAATTGTTCCAGCCAAGAATCAATGTGCCTGTATGCTATATTAATCTCATTTAGTGAAATTGTTTTTTATAGTAAAGTGTTGTTCAAAATATCATGCATTTTGTTGAAATAATCCATCTGGTAATATAGCATGAGCCCCACCCTTATAGGGTTTCATGACCCTAACCTCTGTATCATTACATATCTTTCAAAATAAATCTCTTTGTGTTCTATTTAAATTAAGCACTTTGTTCTTTTTACCCTTTAACTCTTCTTGAATTTTATATAAACCTTCAGAAATTAATTTGTTCAAAGTGGCAAGAGTAGGGTGTAAAGGGGGGTTAAAGATGCTTTTTTTTTTCTTTAAGGCTGGCGTTGTAGTACCCTGTTCCTTATTTTTGAAATATACTGCTAAATTAAGCTTTGTAAGATATAGTTTAGCTTCTATAAGGGAATCTACTAAATCAAAGTTAGTAGTGGGAACAAACTTCATTCCCTTTAGGAACAGGGAAAAATGCTCTTTAGTTACTTCTCTATCAGTATAATTAAAAACGCTAAAGTTTTTAAAACATTGAACAACTTTGTTGGATCTTTCTATTTCCATTCTTGCTTCGATTGGTATGTCTTGTATGAGGCCTGATGTGAGTGTTCCCAATTCCTCCCCTGACCGGAATCCCAATAATACCCTTTGTTTCTCCTGTGGTAATGGCTCCTGCATCCTGAAAATTTCCAGGGCCATAATTCTGATGGTAACTTCCATCTGGTGTACTATTCCTCTTGGGATAACTTTCTTTACTCCCTACAATGGATCCACTAAATTTGTCATAATTATTCCCTCCATTCAGCTGTCTATGTTGAATCCATCTATAACCATTCTCTTCCCTATAGTGTGTGGTGTCTGTAGCTATTTTCTTTTCTTTTAAACTGAGTGGTGCTATACTTGGTAACTATATCAAGCTGTTTGTTGTAAAAGTGTCCCCATTGTTCAAAAAGTAAGTCTTGGGTGATTTCAGTATTTAAACTTTCCACTTCAGTTAATAACATAATTTAGCATCATTACGTTTCATTAATAATTTCATAAAATTGAACCCAAAATCATCAAATAAAGCATTAAAATCATTGATGGCTTCCACATTATATTCTATACCCATGGGTTCCTTGAGTATTCTAAGTCCCTGTGAAACTGTCTTCAATTCAATACATTTTTCAAAATAAACATTGTCAATTTGTAAGCACTTAATACTAGACAATTTCTTTTCCATAAGTAATGTTTTATCTTTTAAGAAACCATAATTTCCTTTCCAAACACTCCAAAGTGGGGTGTTGTTATTGTCTAAATTCAGAACATTGCGGCCTCCAAAGGAGAAGCCAGTCTTTAAAATATTGTCTAACTTACAGTTCATAGAGTCAAGGCCTATATACAAATGAGCATTCTCGTTCAGATGATAGGTAACAGCAGACACCAGGGATACTCTATATAACATGTTTTAAAGACAATTAATTAAAATGAGAAATAAGACATGTTGCAGGAAACTACTAGACACTAGGGATACTATTAAGTAGCCATAAATACAATAAACTGTTTTCCAATCCAATATTCTCTGAAAGACTATTTTATCCCTCTGCACCACTACTAGACATTAGGGATCACATGTAAAATAAGAGTTAAAAAAATACAAAAAAGGCAGCTATAGGTATGTGTGTGTGAGGGGCAGGTAGGGTCGGATGGATTAAAACCCTGCATCCTTGCCACAGCAAACCTTGGCTCTAACCCACTGCACTAATTAATAAGCTAGTGTAGTAGTTAAATATATATTTTGGATCTTGGGGATTATTCCTCTCCTGCAACAGGTCATCATTTATAAGGGGAGGGACAGGAAAGATTAAGCATGTTCCCAGCCTTGCATCACATGACTGAAGAAAACCAGGGACAGAGATTAAATATGTCTCCTACAAAATTAGAAAGATGATAGTATAACAGTTTTTGATCAACCACAGATTTGCTGTAGAATATGATGTGTGAAACTTTAATGTCTGGCATTAATAACGGACTGAAATTATCTGTGATTTATGAGGGCAGGACAATGGAGATGGACTGACATCAAGGACAAATATGGGGTATGTGCTATGTGTTTTAATGAGTTTTTGTGTACGTGTGTGCATGTGTGTGTGCACGCGCGTGTGTGTGTGTGTGTGTGTGTGTGTGTGTGTGTGTGTGTGTGTGTGTGTGTGTGTGTGATGGGCAGTAGTGAGGGTGTGCCTCTGCTAACATGATGAATTAGTCATCAGTTTTAACTACTGCAGGAAGTGTTGATCAGCACTAGCAGTAGTTAATGGCAATTCAGAGACATGTATTTACTGTGAATGAAGTCTTTAATCATAGCAGATAATGCGTCTCTGAAATAGAAATCTCCACATTGTGGAAACAGGGCCATTTCTGATTTTGGTGCCTTTTTCTTGAGGTATGCACTCAGTATATTTTATAACATTCATGGCCTGCCATAGTATTGCTGTCTGTGAATAAGATAGAAGTTTAGTCTCTATTTTGAAAGTAAACTGCCAGATATTTGAACAATATCCAGTCCAGTGCAGCTAAAATCTAAGAAATGTTGTTATTCACTAATTATCATTAGCTTCCCCGGAGGCACTGATATAAGTCCAATGGAAAAAAGATTTGTGCGCAGAGCTGGTGGCACATCTCCTGGCTCAGCAAATGATACAAAAGTGCCTAAATTCTGCATCCATAAAGAAGGATAATTATGGCAGCCAAGCTGCATGCTTGTATCTTTGTGTTCCTTGATAAAGCTCTGCTGATTAAGAAAGCACTATCAGACTGGATGTTATGCTGATTTTTCAATACTTTTTTATATTGTTAAATAACGCTGACTATGAAAGAAGTAGGAGTCTTCTATCATCGTCATCATCTTCTTCAGGTTCTGTTGACCACTGATGAATGAATGCTTCTTGGTTATTTTCAAGCCCAGAGCAGGCTGACAGAGCAGTTTGAATTTCCTGGGATTGGTAAAGATGCACAGACTTTGGAAAGTTTCTAGAAGTTTATCTATTGCAGTTTGGAGGTCAAACATATTGATGAAAAGATGGCACATCAATCAGCACTCTGAGAGTTAGTTCAGATGACTATAAAAAATGTAATGTACACCTTTGCATTTCATCATCTTGACAATGGATATTCTTGAAACCAGTATAAACAGATATCACAATGCCTTCTTATTCGTATGCAGTGTGTGATACATTTGGAGGGCTGGAATTTAACAGTGTACCTGACATTACTGCAATGAGTCATGCAATGTACACAAAATGAGACAGGGTCCAAAAAATAAAATATAACTCATTGCAATTGCAAGCCTAATAAAATCTCTAAATACAAAACAGACTGACCATACTATTCCTGCACATTTTAGGGGCACAACACAGATAGATTAAACTTTTTTTTTCATTTTAAAATGCTGTGCTGGGATTATATAAATAATGTGAGGCACTACCAAAGTATGCATATGCATGTAAACAAAGAAAAAGCTAAATTTAAAATTCAGAATCTTATGTTTCTAACTTAGTAAATTATTCTGTTGAAAAATATATGACCTCAGTATTAACCAAGAGGCAAACATATCATAACGAGCCTTATATACAAATTATATACAAATTCATAGTACTTTCTTATTGGTCTTACTTCCTGGTTCATATGTGCAACCATAATGCATCTTTTGCTATCATTTTTTTACAAAGCTGAATGCAGCCATATAGTTCTTTTTTAAAAAGTCATTTTATGAGCTAAAATAAATTTCTGTACTCAAAGCATCTTTTGGCTGCCTTGCTTACTGGATTTTTTTTCATGTTTGACCTGGTTAGCTCAATGAAAGCAGGTAATTTATTCCAAGTCACGATAATGTTAATACTTCTCAGTCTCTGCATTATTTTAAACTGAATCTACTAGTTAGTCTTAACACCATAAAGTGGTCAACAGTATCTCTTCTGCTGGCAAGGCTGCAGGGATAGAAGAGATGCATCTGAAGATGCTGAATGTACTGCACTGGGCTGGGGTAGTGTGGCTTACAAGCATCTTCAATGCCATATAAAAGGCTGGGACAACACTTACAGATAGACAAACTGGTTTTGTCGTCCTCACCTTTACAAAATGGGACAGGATGACATGCTTGAGTTTTTCTGGGTTCATACACCTATGCCTCCTTTGAATGTCTATGCAAGAATACTGATGGGAAGCATGAGACACTAATCACATGATAAACTCAGGAAGAACTGTAAGTGTCCATTCATTAACATTGTACAACAGTATAAGAAGTCATGAGAGTTTTCTAATTCCATCAACACTTGTTTCCTTATCAAAGGCTTATGACCACATGCCATAGCAAATTCTGTTGAGGAAGTGAAGGAGTATCAGTACTATGGCCACTGTTATCTACTATCAAAAACTAGGATGAATGGTTTGGGAGTAACAGCCACAAGTTTTGCATTGAGCCATATTCTATTGAGTTGGGTGGTCAGGTTCTACAAAGAAAACTGTTTCTCACAAGTTCTGATCAAGATCTGATTTTCATGGAAGGTTCATGAACAGAGGTCTAGATTCAAGGCGTACTGATGCCATGTTATTGTCTACAAATGATGTTTATTTCATGGCCTCATCTCAGCAAGACCAATGGCATGTGTTTTAAGCATTATGCTGCTGACTACAAACTGGGTGTAAGAGAACTGACAGCTAGAAATCTGAGGATATGACACTCTTTTTTTTATTTTTTTTTATTTAATTTTAAAACAAAAGAATAATAATTCACACAATTATTAAGAATCTCATGAAACTATGTGCATACTATTTACAAAGCCCATAACAAAATTCAAAACATTTCTAATATAATTAAAACTTTTCTAGTAAACTTTCTAATTCTTCCCAAGCTAATAATGTATGTGCCACATTTTTAGTTATCATTCTTATAGTAAGTGTTTTGTTATTACAAACTGATTTTTCTAAACAGATAAATTCATTATTGAATTGAATAGTCTTCATTTTCCAGTTTTTTGCAATGTTTTTTCTAGCTATTGCTAAAGTACTCCAAAGAAGAGAGATTTATGAATATTGGAGTCAGTATTGCAGGTATAGGTAGGTGCATTACATAATATAAGAGAATTGGAGATGTTACACTTATCCAACTACAGTGCTATACAAAAGTTTTGAAAGTCAATCCACAATGGAAGAACTATTTAACAACCAATTATCATATGTTGCAAATCAGCATTAAGGCCTAGATCACATCTCCAACATTTTGAGTTATCTAATTTATATATAGCTGCTATCTTTTGAGGTGTGAAAACATTTCTATGTATACATTTCCATGTAAATATTTTCCAGTATGGGGAAGACGTTTTCACTGCTGATTTCAATATTAGTTTTTTATTATTATATGAAAATTATTCTTAATTAATTTTAGTTGATTATGACCAGAATGAGCTATCAGATAAGGCAAATTCAAGTCTTAGGATTTTGTAAATAATTGATAATGAAAAAATATTATGAGATGATTTGTTATTGGTGTTGGATTGAAGGTTTATAAATTTGGGGATCTGAGTATTTTGTGTACTGAATGTTACTTTGATTTTATCTTGAACAAATTCTTTACATGCTTGCATGTCTAACCAACTATTATTTTCTATGCTATATTTTTTAATTAAATAATCTGCAGAATGTATTTTGCTTCCTGACAAGAATTGATGTCAATATATAAGCCCATTCTCCTTCAACGCTATCATTTTTTTGGTATTAAAAGATATTAGACATCCGTTCATGTAAGCTGTTGGGAATATTATTGATAAAGTTTACATAAATAATTTGATTTAATTATTTTTTATATAATATGAGAATTTGATTCATAAATGGAAAGAGGATATATTGCTGTTTTTCATTAAATAAGTAACCTTTTATAATGCATATTAATGTATTTCTATCAATATTTATAAATGGCTGAATTATATTTGTATTGTTTTGTGTTATTAATGTTTCATAAATTGATTTCTAGCATGAAGTAAAAGAAGACTCTAATCATATGTAAACCATTTTTATAATTATAGATGTAATATATAGTTCAATGTTAGGAAAAGCTATACCTCCCTCTTCCCAACCTAAAGTGTGCCAATGTTGGGAGATTCTAGGTTTCTCTGGGGTGCAAAAAGAACTTTTGTAAAATGGAGTTTAACTTTTTTATAATTGCTTTTAATTTGGGGAAATAGAAAATCTTCAGTAATACTATCATTTTAATTAGAGTTAGCCTGTTCTCAAAAGTAGAGAATAATTAGTTCCACACTTCTGTTAATTTTGTTATAGTATTGATTACTTGCTGATAATTAGTTACTAATTGTTTATGCATTGATTCAATGATTATTCCTATATATTTTGAAAATTTCCTCAGATGAAGTTTTTAAATGTAGTCAACCTATCTGTTGTCTGTTTATTAGCAATGTCTTTGTTTTATTTTGATTGAATTTTTGGCCCTGATAGTTTTTTAAAGAAGTCCACAGATTATATTAAGTGTTCTAGAGATGCTTCAACATTTCCACCAGTGATTAAAATATCATCAGAAAACAATTGGATTTTAGGGGAAATATTTTCATTTAATTTATAACCTTTTATATGTATATTATCACTTATGAAGTTAGTGAATAATTTTATTGCAAGTGTAAATAATAAAGGGGATATAATATCATTGTTTTGTTCCTTTTAAATTTTAAAGGTACTAGATATGAAAGTGCCTATTTTTAAGTAAGATATTGAGTTTACATAAATCTTACTAATTAGTTCTATGAATTCATTAGAAAAGTTATATTCTTTTATTGTTCTAAACAGATAGGGCCAGTTTATTGAATCAAATGCTTTGTTTATTTCTAGGCTTATTATATATAATTCATTCTTGTTTTTATTTGCAATGTCAATCAAAGAAAATAATTTAAATAAATTATGTGCTTTCCTATTTATTATAAAGTCTGTTTGAGCTTCCTTTGTTAAGCAAGCAAGTATTGAGTTTAATCTCTTAGTTAAGATTGACACAAATACCTTATAATCTATAAATCCATAAAACTATTTGGACATGAAATAAAAATCACTTTTCTTTGTGTAGTACATTTGAAATCTTTTAATCCAGGAGTTGAAATCTTTTAATCCAGAAGTAAAAAATGCCCACCAAGACAACAGTATAAGAAAACTTGAAATATTAAGTTTTCTTATACTGTTGTCTTGGTGGATATTTTTCTACTGCTGGATTAAAAGATTTCAACTCCTGGATTAAAAGATTTCAAAGCTACTACATGAAGTGAAGTGATTGTTCTTTCATGTCCAAAAGGTTTTATGGATTTATAAGTGTTTGGACAACTTTTTGACATGTTACCTTATAATCTATTTTTAAAAGAGATATAGGATGATAAGATGAACAAGAAACTGGATCATAGTTTGATTATAATATGAGGGAAATAAGGAAACATTTCCAAGAGGGAGGTAGATTAGATGTATTCTTAGCTTGTTCAAAAGTATTTAGTAAGATCTTTAGAGTGTTATCAGTATTCAGTTTGTTCAATTCATAGGTTCATAGGTAGGTACTAGGCTATTGGCTCTAGGGCCTGTACAAGCTTAGCCATAAAGATCCCCTGGCTTATACCACCTTAAAACTATTTTCCTGTGCCCCTGTTGAGCAGAGCCACAAAAGTGATCCCTGGGGTAAATTTATTATTTCCCATCCAATCGTCAAGATTTTTCTTAAAGAAGGCTAATGAGGTGCTCTGCTTGACATGAATGGGTAGTCTGTTCCAAAGTATGGGGAGTCTCTGTGACAAGAACCTATCCCTACAGCATGTTTTGTTTATTGTGGTGACAAGGTTTAGGTCCCTGGAGCATGTGGCTCGGTGGGATTGGGATTTCTGTAAGTGTAGCATGTCCAACAGCTCTGGGTTTGACATGGCTTTCTATGTTAGGCAGAGATCACCTCTGAGTAGGCGATATGCCATGGAGTAGAGCTGGAGTTTTTTAAGATGGTCTGCATAGATCATCTGTTTGAGGCCAGCGATCCTCTTTGTGAGGTATTTCTGTGGCCTTTCCAGTTGTTATAAATGTCTTGTGAGGTACCTACCAAGACTTGGTGTAGTCTTGGTGCTTGTGAGATACATATCACGACTTGGTGTAGTCTTGGTGCTTGTGAGGTACCTACCAAGACTTGGTGTAGTCTTGGTGCTTGTGAGATACATATCAAGACTTGGTGTAGTCTTGGTGCTTGTGAGGTACCTACAAAGACTTGGTGTAGTCTTGGTGCTTGTGAGGTACATATCAAGACTTGGTGTAGTCTTGGTGCTTGTGAGGTACCTATCAAGACTTGGTGTAGTCTTGGTGCTTGTGAGATACATATCAAGACTCGGTGTAGTCTTGGTGCTTTGTTAGGTTTTATATTTTGATTTGTTCTTTTAATTCTTTAAAGGAGAAGGATTTATCCATTTTAAGTATTTGTCTTTTGATAGCTTCTGTTGTATATTATCTCTTAAAAATCCATCTAAAATATTTTTCTGCTTAAAATTGGGTTTGATTTATTGATTTCATCATAATAATTTCTAAAGCATTTTAGTATATAATTCATGTCTGTAACTATCTTTGTTTTATCTCTATCTTTATATATAATTTCCTTATTGTTCATGCATTTTAATCTAACTGCTATTTTATGTATGCTTTTGGGATTTATTGAGTATGACTGTAGTTTAATTTTCTCTAAGTTAACAGAAATCTTGTGTTGAAGTATATCTGTATATTTATTGTTTAGATTTTTTAACTGCGTATTTACATTTATATCATTAAGTTTTATATTCAGTTTTAATGTGCCAATTTGCATTTGTAGGTTTAATTCCTTATCTCGTTCTTTCCTTTTTGTTCTATACCAGTTTTTATTCTTGCCATATAAGACTACTTTCTATGCATCCCAAATAATAGGATCAGAAACGTCTCCATTATTGTTAAGGGCTATTAAGTACCATTCTTGAAAGTCTTATGGTTTCATAGTATAAGCAGGTGTTCTTTGACAATTAATTAAGTTGTTTTTGCTTATTGTTAGTTGAAACTTTATAGCACTGTGGTCAGACAGTGGACATGAGACAATCAATACCTTCTGTATCTTAAAATGTATCAAATTTGAGACAAAAACTTTGTCTATATTTGTTTGAGTCCCAAATCTATATTAACAATGCATTAATTTCAATGCATTTGATAGTTTAAGGTTAGATATATCTCTCAGAGTCATAGAATTATCCAAGTGCTTTGCTACTGAGATTTTTTTTTATTATTTGTAGTTTCATTGACAGATAATATATAAGTAGTGTCCAGCAAATAATAATTCACCTTTAGAGTATGTTGTGATAATGTCTAGGTGTTCTTTAACAGTATTCACACCCATACCTGGTATCCAGTATGCATTTATGAGAGTAAAGTATTTTTATCTGCGTATATATATATATATATATATATATATATATATATATATGTATGTATATTTTAGGCATTCCTAATGTTTTTCTCTATAATGTTAAAATACCTCTTCAGTTAGATTTGAACTGAGATCCCACTAAAACAGTATAATTTCTTAATAGGAGTCTATTAACATATTCAGACACTAAATGTGTTTCTTGTAAGAAAACAATATCAGATTTGTGTAGTGTTATGGATTTGTTTAGACTACATCTCTATATCAGGTTGTTCAATCCATTAACATTCAAAGAAATACACTCTAAAATAGACATTGTTTAGTGTATAATATTCAGAGTCTGTTTCTTGTGAATACTGAATGATGAATGTAAATATAATAATATAAGTATTTGTTATGGACAAGAAAAAAAATCAAAAAAGAAACCATAAAATAATGAACATTTATACTCCTCAGCATGGAACATAACATTTCAGGCTTGATGAATTTTCCATTCAAACGTCTTCCTAACCAGACCACATCAAAAACAAACACTATTTTGCTACTACTTCTATCAAATAAACATAAATACTTAATAGATATTACATGTGAATAAAGAAGAATCATTTGCCTAAAGGGATAAATATTAAGTTACAGGCTTAGTGTATAAAAAATTTCATTCATGGATAAGGTGGTAACTACCAGTCGAATAGCCACTCATTTTATCTCTGTACTATATGAAAGTAGAATAAAACATTTTATATATTAAGGAATTTTAACCTAACAGCACATAAATATTAAGTGACAGGCTTACTCTATAAGAAAATGTCATTCATGGATAAGGTGGTAACTACCAGTCAATATAAATGTAAATAATTAAGAATTCAACATAGCTTTATATTTTTCTAGTTAAAGATTATAAGCCTTTGAAATAACACCACTGCAATGTGTAATACTAATGCATTTCTACCCTCTCCTATTATATTAACCTAAGTGTGACAATAGTAATAAGAATATTTGTTACTCAGAGAAATATAAATAAGACAGCACTGGATAGCTATCAGTCAAATAACCATTCATTATGACTTTTTACAAAATGAAAATGAGATAAGCATTTTTATATAGAGAAAATATAACCTAATGGCACACATAACATGTTATGTTATAATGCACATGTATTGCTTTCATCAGTGAAAATATAGTGTTACCACTTATCTATATCCAAGTTATTTATAATACAACTTTACAGAATTAGCTTAATAGTATATAAAAGTTAGAGTGAATTAATATCAATAAAATGTCTGAGTGCTATCATTTGGTTTGGCTGCAGCTTTAACCAGTTTGTCACTGTGTTATATTATGAAGTGGCTGTCACAAGCATTAAATAATTCAAACAGCTTTTTATGACATTTCTTTTACATTCTTTACTATTACAGTCTTTATTTATAAAGAAGTATTAGAAAAGTACAGTTGTGTACACTTACCATAAATGTAGATGTTTGAGTCTATTTACTGTTGCAGTCATCACATTTCAGTTATCTGCTTGCAGTAGCCCTCAGTCGGCCTGATTAACAAAGTCTTGGGTCCTGCATCAGTTGTTGTCTCATCTTCCATGACGTCAGGTAATCAAGGGTATAAAGCATGCAGCTGATGCCATTTTATCAGTTTTTCTTGCCCCAGATGTCAAGTGTCCCCATAATGAGAAGCAATTATATACAAGGTTACATCTCCAACAAAAATCAAATACACCAGAAAGCTTTAAGCATAGCAAACAAGAATAGATGTATAGACAATAGAAGTCAGGGTGCTGGAGGGAGGGTAACCAGGACTGCAACAGTGAATACACTCAGACATATACATTTATGGTAAGTGTACACAACTATACTATATTCTTTGTGTTTCTCTGTTGCAGTCATTACATTTGGGTAGATTCCCAAAGCTAAGGATGGGAGGAAGCAATTAGATAGCATTAGGACCAGCTATAAGGCTCTGCAGGACTGCAGTGGCAAAGCCATCTCTGGATTTAGAAAAAATTGGCAAGTGGTAATGCTTGGTGATGGTATGTACAGAACTCCAGGTAGTAGCTTCTAGGATGTCTTTGGTAGGGACACCTTTGAGAAAGGCTGTAGAGGTAGATGCAGCCCTGGTTGAATGTGGTCTTATCCCCTGTAGGGTAGGTTTTCCATGGTGTTTATAGCAGAAATGAATGCAATGGCCAATCCACTTAGAAATAGTTTGCTTTGAAATAGCTTTCCCCTCTGCCCCTGCAGCAAATGCAACCAGCAGCTGTTCGTATTTCCCGAGAGGTTTAGTCATGCCCATGTAAAATCTAAGTTGTCTGTGCACGTCCAAGGGGGCAGTATTCGTTCCCCTTTGTTCTGTGGATTAGAAAAGAAAGTTGGCAAATGAATGGACTGATTAAGGGCCACACTGGATACCACATTGGTCATGAAGGAGGGATTGGTCCTGAGGGACACTCTGTCCACATGAGAGATGATGGAAGGCTCCACAGCCATGAAGGCTTGTAATTCAGACACCCTTCTTGCTGAAGTGATGGCTAGAAGGAAAGCTTTTTTCCAAGAAAGGAATTTCAACTCTGCACTTGCAGCTGGGTCAAAGGGAGGTAGAGTGAGCTTATCCAATGCAAAGTAAAGGTCCCAGGCTGGAGTAGGGGCTCTCCTGGGTAGTCTTAAGTTTTTGGCCCCTCTGAGGAATTGCTTCAGCAGTGGATGAGAGAAGAAGGGTGGTTCTGTATTGTAATAAGCTGAAATGGCCGAGGCATGAATTTTGATGGAGGAAAAGGAAAGGCCATTTTGAAGTATCTCAGTTAAGCATTGAAGAAAATCTGATGTAAATTGGGTGCTGCTGTGCCCATCCCATGAGTTTGGCTCCAGGAACAGAATCTTTTCCATTTTTCAGCATATGATTTTCTAGTACTAGGCCTCCTTGCCTCCAGAATGACATCCATCACTTGCTTACTGAGGGTTGGGAATGGTGAGATCAGGTAATTAGCCAGGCTGCCAAGTTCAGGGTTTGAAGCTGTGGGTGCAGAATCTGGCCCTTCTGCTGAGACAGCAGAGCAGGGGTCTGAGGCAGGTGTCATGATGCCAGCAGTGACACACTGCACAAGAGGGGGTACACCAGTGTTGGCGTGGCCAGTCTGGTGCAATCAGTATTGTACTTGGTTTGTCCTGTTTGATGTTTAGTAGTACCACGGAGAGGAGAGGCAGAGGGGAGAAGGCATAAACTGATAGTTTTTCAAGGTGAAGGACAGGGCATCTACCTTCCTAGCTTGTTTGTTGGGAGTTCTTGTGCAGAATTTGTCCAATTGATAATTCTGGGTGGAGGCAAACAGGTCTATCTCTGGGCACCCCTCTTTGCTTCTCAACATGTTGAATATCTTTGGTTACAGTTTCCACTTGTGTGGGTGCATGAGATTTCTGCTTAGGTCATCTGCCAGTGTAATTAGCTTTCCTGGCAGGAATTGAGCCTGTAGGTGCACTTGGTAGCTCAAGGCTGTGTTCCACAGAGCCATAGCAAGCTTGTAGAGAGGGTATGAGTGGGATCCCCCCTGCTTGTTTATGTACCACATAACAGTGGTGTTGTCCGTCTTTACCAATAATTGTCCGGGAAGAATGTGATCCTTGAAGGCTGTCAGAGCATACTGTACAGCTAACATTTCTGTTTGATTGGTATGCAGGTGCATTTGACTTGGATTCCATTTGCCCTGAATGCACTGCCCTGCCATATGAGCTCCCCATGCATAGTCTGATGTGTCTGTTGTTAGGGTTTGGGTGGCAGGGAGTAGAGTGAATGGCAGTCCCTTGTTGGAGTGGCAGGCCTCTGCCCACCAAAGGAATTCTATCTGTAGACAAAGTATGATAGGAATCATTTATTCTAGATCCTGAGAATGTTGACACCATAGGCTTTTTAGATACCATTGTAGTTTCGTCATATGGAGTATTGCATATGGAATTAGAAGAATGCAGGATGCCATGGACCCCAAGGCTTGTAGTATTTGTCTTGCAGATAGCAGGGCCTTTGTGGCCATAAGTTTGAAGTAAGCTGTCAAATGAACTTGTTTCTCTGGCATGAGGGAAGCCATCTGGGAAGTTGTGTTCAAGCTTGCTCCCAGGAATACAATTTGTTGGTAGGATACCAGATGTGATTTCTTTTCATTTATGTATTCCAGGGAAGTTAACACTTTTTGTACAAATGGCAGATGATTCAATAATATGCTCTGGCTTTTTGCCTGAATTAGGCAATCTTCCAGGTATGGGTATATTTGAATATTTCTTTGCCTGCAAAATGCAATGACTGGAGCTAGGCACTTTGTGAATACCCTGGATGCAGTAGATAAGCCAAAGGGCAGTGCAGAGAACTGATAGTGCATGAAGCCTGCTTTGAAACGTAGGTATCTTCTGCAAGATTCCCTGATTGGGATGGGCAGGTAGGCTTCCATTAAATCCAGTGTTGCCAACCAGGCATCATTGCTTAGCATAGGAAGCAACTGGTGAAGAGTTATCATCTTGAACTTTGGGATCATCAAAAAAGAGTTTAAGATAGAGAGATCCAGGATAGGACACCAGGAGTTGTCTTTTCTGAACACCAGAAAAAGCCTTGAGTAGAAACCTTGTCCCCTTTCCTCTTCTGGGACAGTTTGAATAGCCCTTATACTTAAGAGAGAGAGAACTTATTTTTTAAGCCTCTGCCCACTGATTTAGGGGTATGACTGGCCAACCATTTGCGGTTGGTAAAGTGTGGAAGTGGAATCTGTATCCCTGGGAAACTATATTTAAAACCCATTTGTGTTAGGTAATGAGTTCCCAGTTTTTTTCCTGCAGAGCAATCTTTCCCCCTAAAGGAACAGTCAGTTGAGAAGGGCTTGGAAGTTTTAAAGTTAAATCACTGAGACCGTTTACCATAGGGGGGGGGCTCACTACTCCCTGCTTTGGAAGTGGGAGCCCCCCACTGCTTAGTCCTGTACATACCTTGGGACTAAAGCCTGAATGTTCTGCTGGGTCTGTGTTTGGACTGAAAAGGCCTGAAAGAGGCAGAAAAGGACCAGTTCTTAGAGGGCCAATGTCTACTAAATCTTGGAGGTTGCACCTGCAGGAAATCTTTAACAGTTTGCCTAGATTTAGCCTTTTCCTCCATTTTTTTAAGTACTTCTGCTTTGTTGCCAAACAGGCGGTCCTCCTGTTTAAGGGAGCATCCAACAATTTAGCTTTAACATGATCTGGCAATGATTGCTCCAAGACATTTTTTATACATTTGTCCACACAGGATGTGCCTGCCTTTTTGTAGGGTCTAGGACATCAACTTTAAGATTGTAATTGGATGTACATATGAATGCATATTGTATTTGATGACAGCGTTTTATCATTCAGTTTGGTTATTACATATTAGCAGCAGTACGGTTTACAGTTCTGCATTACTGCTATCCTTCACTGTTGTATATTTTTTTAGTTTAAAAATATCTTACAAACCATTGCAGGATTTAGTTATATTGCTGCACTCAGTGTCTCTATACCAGGTAACAGGTCATTCCTGGTTAAGAGATTCTTCCTTTTTTTGTGGCAAACAAATAATTATGCACCACATTTGTGGTAATTGTTCAACAGGTAGGGGGTTTCATTTCATTTTGCCTATCAACATCTGGATATATGATCTTTGATACTGCTAGCAGTACTTGTCCCTGAATTTATTTGGTTGGGCACAAAATCTTTTTGCATACAAGGTATGACATTGTTTCTTTATCCTCTATTGGTACATTGTTGATTCTAGTTGGTGTCTCATAATGTGACGTGCATTATGACATAATATATTATTTCAATCAGAATTTATTCATAATGCACTGTATCATTTTAAATAGGTTTTTGTATTTAGTTTGCTGGGTGTTTTTGCAGATTTTTTCCACATCCTTACCAAAGAAGGCTAGTTTATAATGCTTATTGTTCATTTGGTTAGGGAAGTACTTTGTCAATTGCACTTTAGGTGCAATCATTTTTGTCACTTTTAGTTGAGATATATAAATATTGCATACCCCTCTCCAACTAATTAGCTAAGAACTCCATACAGTGACATATCAGAATATCTTGTCTTGTTGCTTTTATGCAAGTTTACATCTTATGAGATAGGTATATGATATGTAAACATCTTATAGGTTTTTGAGAGGTTTATTTTATCCAACATATATCATAGGAATACATGGTTTATGAATTCATGAATCGCTTTTTTAGCATTGTTTGTTTCTAGTCGTCATTCCCTTTGTATTGGTATTAGAATCATTCCTTATACATTGTTTTTGGTTTTTGATGACTTCTGTGCTTCAAGTTCCTTAGTAGTGGACAATTTGGTCATAGTACTACCCCATCTTTTTACTCATCCTGGTGTGTGTTCTTCGGCCCTCTGCTTCTCAACAGCCCCTCCATTTTGAATTAGCACATCATTCTTTTCTTTGAGAATTTTATCAGGGGGCAACATTCTTTGGAGCTCAGTCTTACTATCTTAACGATTACCAGAATTGGTGGATTTTCTTGGATTGGTTATATAGACATCACATTTGGCTCAGACATACACAATTTATTGTCATGGATCTTAACAATATGGTCAAAGGACTTTGTGCAGACAAAGATGACATACACATCTTTGGGATTGCATCTCACAGGGGGTCTTCTACCGATGGAACAATTGATCCAGTTGACGATTGTGATATGTTATTTACTGAATTTGCTAAAAAAATCAAGATACTAAGATCTAACATATGGCATTCTAGATTATTCAAAGCATATAAACATCAGAATATATCTCCCAGAGGCCTCAGAACCAAGGTGCAACCATTGGTTGGCAAACCGGATGAGGTACTCATGAAAGAGTGGAATGCTGCACAACAGGATTCGGCTATGAGGTTTGTGAACATTCTCTCTTCGTATTATGACAGAACAATTTAAGCCAATATTTGTGATGTGCAAAAACTGAGTGAGGAGCTGAAATCTTTTGAGAGTCAACCTGCCTTTTCTGGATTATTGAATAAGCTATCCAAGGAATTGTCGGGCTCTGAGAGAATTCTCAAGGAAAAGAAACTAAAGAAATTTTCAAGGGATATGGAAGATTACCAAAGGGGCAAACCCTTTGAGCTTCATAAAGGGGTACGTTTTGCAGAGGGTACGAAGAATTTCACACATGCACGTAAGAAACGACCCAGATCCATTCTTAAGAGGGGTTCATCACCCAGCAGAAGTTCAGGGGATGAATCATCCACCACGGACACCGAATCCATCCAATTGTCAGATTCACCCATTCCTAAACGGGTATGTAACATGAGTCGCCCTTTAGGCGTAGACACAGGGGAGGACGCAAGCATAAAAACATTGGAAGAACTTTTCTTATCAATAGTCAAATGAACACCAACAATTTAAATGTACACAATATTTCCGATTATGTATTAACATCAATGGAAGAACACTTGTTAAATAAAGGACTTGGTTTTATTCCTGTTTTTTTTGTTGACGAAAGTACATTTGTATTTGATGTCATGAATTTTTGCAGAAAGTTAAATCTTAAAATATTTTTTGACCAGCAGGATACTATTCAAAGATCTACTGACTTTAAATTTCTACCATCTAAATTTTGTCCTCCCATGGGCAAACATGTAGGTATATTTCAGAATGCAGTCATTGAGGATTTACATCAGCAGTTGGGTACTGGGTACAGTATCAGAAATAATCTGAACACCAATGAACAACAGGCTCTTATTAATCTCAAAAATAACACTGACATCACCATCATTCCTGCAGACAAGGGTGGGGCCATTGTGGTAATGAACTCCAGTTATTACTGGGCTGAAGGTTTAAGACAAGTGTCCAACACTCAGCACTATTTACATATACCCATTGACCCCACGCCGAATTTCAAAAAAGAAATTGATGATTTTTTGCAACTAGCAGTTGATGAAGGCATTATTAGTACCAAATCTAAATTTCATCTCACTGTTCAGGACCCAGCCAAGCAATACCTATACTTATTACCCAAGATTCATAAATCATATTCCACACCTCCAGGGAGACCTATAGTGTCAGGCATTGGTTCATTGACTGAACCTCTGTCCGCCTTTTTGACTCAATATCTCAAACCACTGCTACGTTATATTAGGGCCAGACTACAGGACACCACGGAATTTCTTCAGATTGTTTCAGAATCACAGCTAGACAAGCATTGGATGATGTGTACCTTAGACGTTACATCATTATATACCAGTACACCACATTGGGCAGGTCTAACTGCACTTGAATATTGGTTACAGAAGATCAACATATACAGTCCTGGATTTAACACCCTATTGATTTGCATGGCGGAACATGTTCTTACCAAGAACATGTTTTATTTCAAAGGCAGTTGTTACTGGCAGATACAGGGGACTGCCATGGGTGCGTCCTTCACACCCATTTAGGCAGACCTTTTTATGGGATACGTAGAAGATCAGATAATATACAATGAATTGCACAACCTATATCTGCCAGCTATGGATATCTAGAGACGTTATCTGGACGATTGCTGGTTAGTTTGGAAGGGAGGATCTGAATATCTTCAGGAATTTGTTGAATATCTGAACAGCAATAAATGGGGTGTTAGATTCACAGTCAATTTTGACACACACGAAATGGACTTTTTGGATGTACATCTTTCTCGAGAAGTGGACAACACACTACGTACCACAGTACACAGAAAATATCCACAATACAACAGTTTACTACATGCTTCTAGTTTACATCCGAAACACATCATTAAGAACATACCCAAATCACAGTTCATCAGAATTAAGAGAATTTGTTCATCTAACCATGATCTTCATCGTTGTCAGGATGATCTGTCTAACAGATTTACACAGAGGGGTTATCATGTTTCGGACATTCACTCAGCAGTTAACATGACTGCCAACATGTCCAGAGATTCCCTGTTATGTTATAAATCCAAGGCTGTTGAATCACCTGATCAAACACCCAGACTAGTCACCACTTTTGGCAGAAATACTTATCAAGGGCGGCCATGGTGGTGCAGTGGTTAGCATTGCCGCCTCACAGCAAAAGGTTCTCTGGTTCGATCCTCAGCTGGGGTGCCTTCTGTGCGGAGTCTGCATGTCCTCCCTGTGGTCACGTGGGTTTCCTCCGGGTGCTCTGGTTTCCTCCCACATCCCAAAGACATGCTGCAGGTGGATTGGACACTCTAAATTGGCCCTAGGTGTGCGTGTGAGTGTGCCTTCTGTGGAAGGTTGGGCGCTGGGCTGGCAACTCAACACCGTAAAACTCCACTGCCATTCAATGTGCGGACAAGGTGATCCGCTGTGGCGACCCCTAACCGGGAAAAAGCCGAAAGAAGAAGAAGAAGAAGACTTATCAAGTACAAGACATAATCAATCATCATTGGAATATACTAACCAACAACAAAAATCTAGCAAAATGGCTTGACAATAGATAAGGCAAAACTTTGGGATCACACTTTTCGCATTACAAAAAAATCATTTCAGAGCAACCCTCTATGATACAGACCACCATTTCAGGTGAGAAACTAACAGGTTGCCACCCTTGTGGTCACTGTGCCTTTTGCAAATTTGTTTTCACAACAAAGGAATTTACCAGTAAAAATACAGGTAAGATTTATGACATCAAACACTTTGCCAACTGTAGCACGGACTGGGTGATTTATTTAGCTATGTGTACATGCAGGGCGTTTTACATTGGACAAACATCCAGACAATTTCGCATTCGCATTTCTGAACATTTAGGTGATATCAGAAATGCTAGACCCACCAATGCATTATATAAACATTCTATTATACACAAAACTGCCCAATTTTCATTTATTTGCATTGACAAAATTGTTGGCAACAGAATGTACAAAACAGGATGGCATAAAATATTGGACAGCAAAGAAACCAAATGGATAGTCAAATTAGGTGGCTTATTTCCAGCAGGTCTTAATGACAAACTATAATGAATCATTCTGTTGTTATTCAGACATTATTTCAATTTCTTTATATTATATATAAATTGATTGTTTGGCCATTGATTATGGTTATATATTATATAAACTTCGTGTTTGTCACCAGGTTTACCAGCATTTATATGGTATGCTTTATTATTTTATTAATGTTGGTTCTTTTTTGTAACATAGTTTCCTTATATTGTACTTTTGAGACATTTTCACTGTCATATATTATTTTATTTTGATGATTTAAAATGAATGTGGCTATATTTGCATATCCAGGAAGTGATGTCAGATCACCTTATTTAAATTCTCTATATATTTGATTCTTCTGTATTTTTTAAATCAGCCACTGAAGAAAGCTTGTTGCTGAAACCGGTCTGGTTCCTAAATAAACTTATGTTTGCTATTCATGCTCAGGGTGCTGGATTTTTTCGTAATTCATCAAGTTTGGTTTATCCGAGCATCTACCGTACTTGCTAGCCTGCTCCTTACCCTAAAGATTGCTCCAAGCATGCCTTCTAAGTACAGACCCAGTAACAGCAGCGCTGCAAGATGCCACTAGTGAATCAAAACCACTTTGCAAAGTATTTTTTCCAACTTGTTCAGCAGAATGCATTAAATCCTGTAAATCCTTATTTTTAACACAGTCCGGAATCAACATCATTTTCTGTATAAGCAATCCAATAATGTGCTACTGATACTTTAACATATGAAACTGGCAATTTAAGGCCCTAATGGCCAAGGTTGCAGAAGTGTATACCTTCTTACCCCAACTATCCAGCACCCTGGAATCTCTATCAGAGGGGGTAGGATTTTTGCCAGTTGTAGCCTTTATGCCCTTCGGTCCCTGTGAAATGGTCTCAGGATCTGCAGTAGGATTTTTAAAAAGGAACTTGTGAGAGTCAGGAACCCTGTAATATCTATCTGGTTTTCTGGGAACAGGAGGTAAGGAGTCAGGGGCCAAGCTAGACTCTGTAAAGACATAATCAACAATGTCCAGTACAGGGGGGATAGCTAAATACCTGTGTTGGGTCAGGAGTAAGACATCCCTAAGCCTCTTTTTAGAATCAGAGTAATCCTAGCTTTCCCAGCAGAAATGCTCCCTAAGAGTATGCAAGGTTTCACCAAAAGAGAAATCCTTTGGAGGGGAAGCAGAGGGAACTGAGTCCTCTGCATCAGAATCCTCATAGGCAGATAAGGCTAAATCCTGGTCATCAGAAGAAACAGAAATTTCAGAATCCTGATCAGAAGAATCATAGCCAAATTCAGTCCTAGGTCTCTTAGAGGGGAAGGTTGACTTCCCCTGATTAAAGTAATAAGGTCTTCAGCCATTCTTATCATTTGTTTTTTAGGCATAGAGGCCTGACCATGTGGTCTGGGCATCGGTTTTCTAGGCATGGATCGAGTTTTAGGCCTTGAAGAAGAAGATGGTGTTGATTTAATATCCAAGTCAGTAGGCCTGAATACACCCTCGGAATCTGGGGCCTGCACAGCGCCTCTGGACCCATCCAAGGTAGAGACATCCACAGGTTCTACAGCTGAATCATCCTGCGGCATACTGGTCTCCGAATGGGTCTCAGTAGAGGCCTGCGAATCTGAAGTAATGGGTATCAGGAGCTGTGAAAGCGCCTCACTGAGTACCGGTGAACTGGCAACTAGCTTTGGAGAAGCATCGTCGGCAGCTTTGGACCTAAGCGGCCTCTCTCTGTCTTTATCTTTGCATTTTTTCAGGATGTTGGTAGTCGGGTAGCTTAACAAAGCCATATCTGGATAACTGAACTGAGTACCGAAATATGTAGAAGTGTAAATATACCGACGACGAATAGTTTGTTGTTTAAATAAGGCACAAATCCGACAGCGAGGTACGTCGTGGTCAGGGCCTAGGCAAGGAATGCAGTACGAATGAAAATCTTTATGAGGTATTTGCTTTCCACAAGAAATACAATTATTGACTTTTACTGACATGGGTTAAGAGCAAGAACAAGTTTCTCCAACGGGGTACTTAGCTTTAGTTGAAAACTTCGGTTCTGAAACTCAAAAACAAAAATTTCAGGAGTCAGCCGACCAGCACTTGTGAACTGCTTCTGCTTCGGGCACCGCACGGCAAGAAAGACTGATAAAGTGGCGTCGGCTGCATGCTTTATACCCTTGACTACCTGACATAATGGAAGATGAGACAGCAACCGATGCAGGACCCAAGACTTTGTTAATCAGGCCAAGTGAGGGCTACTGCAAGCAGATAACCCAAATGTGATGACTGCAACAGTGAAACATGAAGAACATCAGTTTTAATGTGATAACTGCAGCACATGGCTAAAAAACTACAAATGGTGTTGCAATAAAATATGTTCTTCTATGCATAACCTTATAAAGGTTCCCCCTATTAATTTAACATAAGAACAATCAAAAGACTTAAAATAACATTTAGCTTAGAAAAATAAGCCATTACTTACAATATTCTGGCAGCTAAAAACAAAATTTCCTTTAAAAAAATGTTAAGACAGTCCATTTTGATTTTTTCCTCCTGTTCTGTGCACTTTCAGCTTTCCTGAGGTTAGAGGTTGCACTACACTTCCTTTTGAACATGCAAGCATTTTCTAGTAAAGATGGAGTGCTATTTACAGTTGCATGGACTCGAGCTGTGCATAAAAATGTCCTAGAAGCACTGTAAGCATTCTAAGTGGGAAAATCAAACTGAAATGAAAGCTTTTAGTTCAAATAGCTCACGGATCCATTTAAAAAGCTGGAATTTAGTCAAAAAGCTGTTTTTATAAGTCAGGTTAGTAGTTAAAGCAAAATAATGGCTGATGTGTCTTTTAAGCATTAAATTAAACATATTTATAAAGAATACAACATTAAATTGCAGCGTTTGACCTTTCCAATATTCAAAACGAGCTATACTAAATAAAAACAAAGAAACAGACAAACAAAACAAAGACTTTAAAATGATGAAAAACACTTAATCATATGCATGCGTATATTAACCAGCATTTTTTAAAACATAAATACCCATTTAAGTAACTAAAATGTTAGTATTTATGCTTCTATGTTGTTGAACTTGTTTTATATGTGACATTATGTGTGTAAAAAAAAAAATTAAAAGAAACTAATGTAACTGAACCACTTTAGTAATAATTCATAAAGATTAAAATAAAAGCATTTAGTTGCAATATGCTATTGCTATAACTGTTATTAAATACTCTGATATAAGACTATTATATAGCGTTGTCACCTCACAGTAAGATGCTGTCCGGTTCGATTCTCAGCTAGAGCGTCTTCTGCGTGGAGACATGCATGAATGGGCGTACCTTTGTTGAAGGTTGTGCGTTAGGGCTGGTAACTCAGCACGTAAAAATCAACTACCAATCATTAGCGGACCCGAGTTCCGCTGTGGCGACCCCTAACTGGGAAAAGCCGAAAGACACAAGCAAACAATTTATTTTTTTTCTTTCATAATTAAGGAATGAAAAACTGAAAAAGATTACCTTTAGTTGATTTTCTATGTGAGTGGGAAAGCAACATCACTTTTAGCAACTAACTTCCATTGTTAATAAAATATTTATTTGATCTTAGACTTTTTCTTCTCTTTAACAGTCCAGTCAATTGTTGTTGCTTGTGTCTTTTTAATGATTTGGTGGTATCCATAGTTTCAGAAGAAGATAAATGTTTTTCTTTTGGATGTAAAACTGGGCATCTTTTAAATTATCAAACATTTTATTTCCTTCGGGTAGAAGAAGTCGAAGTTTAGCAGGGAAGACGATATGTGTTTTGATTCTTTATTTTTTCAAAGAATTCACCAAAGGTATGCAGGCTTTCCTTCTCTTCATTAGCAAAGAAAAATAATCATTGTCAAATCTGATGTATTAGTTTTGAGTTTTAAGAGGTGCAGCAGACCATTCTGGGTCTATATTATGTGATTGAAGAATCTCTTCTTCGAACACAATAATCGAGACATATACAGTGAACACTGTAAACCGCGAATGGCCACTTCCTTGAATTTTTTCCTCATAAAAAAATTTAGTTGGTCATTATCGGGAATCACCCTTTTCTTCAAAGTACAGTGATCTCAGAGTTTGTATATTTATATATGGTGGGTGTGGGGGCACAGCCCCCCATACTAGGAGCCCCCCAGTTGATTAGTGTTTTAAAGTTTATTTTATGGCCAAGTGAACTTTTCCCGAGGAAAACAATTCAAGGATGTGGCTGTTTGCGGTTTACAGCATTCGCTGTATATGTGTCGATTATTATGTGTTCAAAGAAGAGATTCTTCGATCACATAATATAGATCCTTAAAAACTAAGTCTTTGTCCTGTGTTGATATGAATTTGACTATGATGGATCTTAGATGAATATTATTTTGTTTCTGGAAACGGTCACTAAAGATCTGTTCACACTTTTAATTCCAAAGGAAAAAACTTATGATAGATTTGAAACTTTCGGAATCCAGGCTGTTAGAAAATTTCTCATACTGCTTCTTCCATCTTCTCTGGTACTCCATATATTCTCAAGTTGTTTCTCTTTGCTCTATTTTATAAATAAGCTATCTGCTCCAATAGCTTATTATTTTGTTGCAGAATAAATATTGCCTTCTCATTCTGTTAACCTGCCATCTATATCTGTGACAGATTCCTCCAAGCTTTCTATCTGTGATTTTTGTTGCTTTACTATTTCATTCATAAGTTCTATTTGTTTAGGGCAGTCTTCTTTTATTTTTCCAGTTTTGTATCCACCTTGTCAATTTTTATAACTAATTCCTGGATGGCAGAAATAAGTGGTTGTATTTCATTTTTTATGCAGGTCTCTTGTGTCACAAACTTCAAGTGACTCAAGTTCTTTACTGTATAAAGATTTCTTATTGATGATGAAGTGACAGGAAAAAGTTTGAAAAATACGTACAGTTTTACACCAGAATATTCATTTGTGTCTTCGACTTCAATAATATATTACTTTTGATAGAGTTTTGATGAAACTGAGAAAAAATTCCTGTTAGAAAAAAAGTGCATGAAGCAGAGCAAAGGAACTGTGCTGCATTCAGTTAGCCATCTTGCTAAACCCCTGGTATATGACACTCTTTATGACTAGAGTAGATTGGTCATGTGCTGTCTTTAGGCTGGACACAGCTGCATTTTTAGGTTCATAGTTTCATAGGTTTATAGGTAGGTACTAGGCTATCGGCCCAAGTGCCTTCGTAAGCCTAGCCAACAAGGTTCCCTGGCTTACGCCACCCAATAAAGTTATTTTCCTGCGCCACTGTCGAGCAGAGAGACAGAAGTGATCCTCGGGGTGTATTTCCTATTTCCCATCCACTCATCAAGATTTTTCTTGAAGAGTGCTAATGAAGAACTTTGATTGACATAGATGGGTAGCTTGTTCCAGAGTATGGGAAGTCTCTGGGACAGGACTCTATCCCTCCAGCATGTCCTGTTTATTGTGGTGACAAGGTTTAGGTTCCTAGAGCATGCAGCTCAGAGGGATAGGTATTTCTTTAGGTGTGGCATGTCCAACAGCTCTGGGTTTAACATAGCTTTATATGTTAGGCAGAGATCTTCTCGGAGTAGGCGATATGCTATGGAGTAAAGTTGGAGTTTTTTGAGGCGGTCAGTGTAGGGCATTTGTTTGAGGCCAGTAATCCTCTTTGTGAGGTACTTCTGTGGCCTTTCCAGATGCTGCAGATGTCTTGTGAGGTACATTCCAAAAGGGGTGTTGTAGTCTATAATGGATCTGAGTGTCGAGTAGAGGGGAACAATGACCTTTTTTTTTCCTGGATGAGAACCCTTTTATGATGAGAAGGACTTCCTGACTACTGTGGCGATGTGACTTTCAAAGGAGAGACTACTGTCCACCTGGGTCCCAAGGTCTCTTATCACACATTCGGTGTTAAGTAGATTGCTGTCTATGTGGTAATTCATGGGTACAGAGTTTTTACCAAAGGGGATGACAATGCACTTTTTGGCATTGAGCTTGAGGCCATGGCTCTGACACCAGGTATCTGTCTCAGCGAGGCCCTGCTGTAGGATGTTCACATCATTTGGGGACCTGACTATGGCTCCTAATTTGCAGTCATCTGCAAACTTCATTAGCCAGAGGCCTTGTGTGTTAGCCTGTACTTCAGAGACGTAGATAGTAAACAGGAGAGATCCCAGGACAGAACACTGTGGTACTCCACTTGTCACTGCTTTGAGGTCAGATTTGGAGTCTGCAACTTTTACAGTGTGGGTTCTGCCAGTGAGCCAGTTGGCAACCCATCTTGTGATGTAGGGATGTATGCCTAGTTTAGTGAGTTTAGCTATAATTCCATATAGGGGGATGGTGTCAAAAGCCTTGGCGAGGTCAAGATAGGCTGTGTGAACCACCTTACCCTCATCTACGGCTTTGGTGACTGCCTCAAATAAGTTGATCAGGTTCAGGAGGCATGATCTGCCTTTCACAAACCCAAACTGGGTGGGATCCAGAGTTTGGAGGTTACCAATTTCTTTGTTTATGAGTTCCATGATGATACATTCCATGGCCTTGCAGACCAGGCTCGTCAGGCTAATAGGTTGATACTTCCCAGGATCACTGGTGGCTCACCCTTTGTGGAGTGGGATAACTGTTGCGGTGCACCATTCAGTGGGCACAAAGCCTGATGCGAGGCTATTATTGAACTTGGTGCTTAAGTGGGGAGCCAGTTCGTTCTAAAGTTCATGTAAAACACAGCCTGGGATGTTGTCCGGTCCCATGGATGCTGTGTTTTTGGCTTTAGAGAGTGCAGCTTTTACTGCGTAGTTGTGATTACAGGGACTCTGCATTCTTCCTGTATAGATATGGGCCCTTTAGGGGGTGAGGTGGGGGTAAAGTTAGCACTGAACCTATCTGCCAGGATGTTGGCAATATCAGTTGGTTCTGTAATTTTCATGCCTTTGTGTTGTAACTCAGAGCAGATCTGGGTGTTGCCATCAAGTTTCTTGACATAGCTATAGAATGCTTTGTGGTTGTCCTTAGAATTAGTGGCAATTTTGTTTTTGTAGCTAGCTTTAGAGGATCTTATAAGGGATCCCAGCTTCTTACTGAGGCTGACCAGGGAGCTCCTCCACTCATGGGATTTTACTCTCTTTTGCAACAGTTTCTTCCTTCTGTTGTACAGTTTGTTTATGGCAGGGGACCACCAGATTGGCTTCCTTTTTTTAGAGGTTGGTTCTGTTTGGGATAGCACGATCCATGCACTCGTGTAAGTGCTTAGAGGACTTTAGGAATCCTAGGTTCATGTTGTAGACAGCAAAGAGACAAGGACACTAACCAGTGCATTTGGACACATCTGAAGTTTTGCAGGTGCTGAAGGAGTCTATCATTCATATCACTATGTATCTACCTCAACACCAATTGTCACAAGTTGGTGTCAGATGAAAATATCTAGATTGTGGGTACAAGGACTGGGGACGTGGTTTCTGTGGAGGGACTTTGGGCTTACAGACAACTTTTGGATCTGTGGAGATACTTGGGGGAGAGTCTCAAATCCTTCAGATTAGGATGAGCCAAAAGACAGTTTGAGGACATCTTATAACAACATCCCTCGCCTGCTTCTGCTGGAGTTCTTCTGGGCACAGTCTAATGACAAGATTTCTCAGAAATGAAAAAAAAAGACATGCTGGAAGTATTTGATTTCCTTGTTGTCCCGAAATGAAAAAAAAATTGTTAGAAATATTTTATTTCATACATGACCCTGAAATCAATAGAAACAACTCTCTACAGGTGTAAGCTGGAATTTGTGTAAGGAAAAATGCACATTTAGCCTGACCCACTTAAACTACTGCTACTGTTACTATTCCAAGAAGGAAAAGTAAAGTGTATGATTAAATTGAAAAGTAATACCTATCTGCTTGCTGGCAACAAGAAAAAGCTGGACAGTGAATCACAAAATTTTACTTTCCATGCCTCTACACCAGCTCTGTACATAAGTTCTACCCAGAAGCACTAGCCATGTCAGTCTCTCAGGAGTGCCTGCTTTTGTCTTAGACCAGTTTTCACAAAAAGCTATAAGTAGGGATTTAATATACACACACATGAAGCCTTCATTAGCTACTCAGAAGTGTATGGATGTGTAGAAAAGGAAACAATTAGCAAGATTCATCAAGGTGCCACTGCATGTCAGGGATTACTTTGTTAATTTTAATCAGCAATATTTATTTTAATTCAGTTATGTTTGATTGTGTTTGTGTATTGCTCAGAAATAATTGCTGTTATTGCTTTGCAGTTTAAGATACATAATTCCATAATCTGTTGTTCTAAATAGGAGTGTGTACTTAAAAAAAGTATATATATATATATATATATATATATATATATATATATATATATATATATATATATATATATATATATATAAAAACACTAAGTGGTTCTTTTTGGTTAATTTAATGTGTCTGAAATGTAACTCCTATAGTAGTTCAGCAGTTAAACAAAAATACAATACCAGGAATGGCATAAACTGAAAGAAAATCAGTTGATGTTATAGTTGTTCTCAAAATTGCTAAAATAATAAGTTGTTTTTATTTCTCCATGTGCAGTTATTTTAACAGCAGTGAAGCACATCAGCAGTGCATGATAATAGGTGTTCAGCTGAAACATGAAATGCACCCATCAAGTCAGCATATTAACAATTGTGCACGCTTCACTGGAGATGAAATTTAAATTCAGTAGTTACTAAGAAAGTTTGAAATATAGCTTGAGAACATGCCTGGAATGTAATACAAAATCAGAGTTAATGAAACAGCAATACATTCATAAATTAATTTTGTTTGAGCCTCTTAGTGGTTTATAGTGGTATTGGTTACATTTTAAATTCACTGTATCCTTCAATATACTTTTCATTTACTTCTTATGCTAGAATACAGCAGACTATTATTCAAGCAATATGCAGGATCTATGTTATGGAAACTTAAAAAAAAAAATCAGGAATAAAAAAAAATGTGTATTATGCTGTTACAGAAGTCTCTGTTTTGTGCAGACTGATACCTTTTAAATTTCCAGTCAAAATTCTAAATATAATGCTAGTTTGTCATTTTGCAACCAGCACTGTAACATAGAAGGATAAAGCTTTAACCATAGCACAGGCAGCACAGGTTTGATTAGCAGCTTGGGTGTCTGAAGCACTGGTGGGGGGTATGGGTGTGCCCATCCTGGGGTGGAAGCTTGCTCACCAGGGCACTCCCCATGTATGATACCACATGCTTGGGTGTCTGAAGCACTGGTGGGGGGTATGGATGTGCCCATCCTGGGGTGGAAGCTTGCTCACCTGGGCACTTCCCATGTATGATACCACATGCTTGGGTGTCTGAAGCACTGGTGGGGGGTATGGGTGTGCCCATCCTGGGGTGGAAGCTTGCTCACCTGGGCACTCCCCAGGTATGATACCACATGGAGGCGAGGCATGAAGGGGATGTGTTCCAAGATGGGGAAGGGAGTGAACATTGGCTTTCCTGTTGAAGAGGTGGAGCAATATGTTAGCAAGTCCCTTTTGTATGGCTGACCCCTTGCACATCACAGATTAGCACAGAGAAAGGGGATAGGTTTAAAGGGAAAACTTCTACTGCTGCATATGATAAGTACTCCCAGCAATGCCTTAAGCTCCTCATTGAGCCAATCCTATTTGATTGAGTCTCGGGGGATCAGGAGTGGTAGGTAGCCTCAATGATGGATGGAGACACTGGGATACACTGATGGTCAACTGCATGGGAGAACAAAATAGAAGAAAAAAAGTTTGCTGTTTTGCTCAGAAGTGATGAGAGATTTGTTACCTCATCATTACTATCATCACTAATAGGTTCATAGGTTCATAGGTTCATACCTATGCCCGAGGGCATTTATAAGCCTAGCCCATTGTTTTGTGGCTTACGCCACCCCTTTAGTATGGGGAACTATACCCATTATTTTGCTGTGCCTCTGTCGAGCAGTGACACTGAGGTAATTCCTGGGGTATATCTGCGATCTCCCATCCATTGGTCAAGATTTCTCTTGAACAAGGCCAGCGAGGTGCTCTGCCTCACATGTACCGGGATTTTGTTCCACAGCATAGGGAGTCTTTGGGTGATGAATCTATCCCTCCAGCACGTCCTATTAATAGCCGTGTCGAGGTTTAAGTCTCCGCCCTTGTGGCTCTGATGGATCTAGATTTTTGAGGTGAAGCATATTCATCAAATCTGGGTTTGACATGGCCTTGTATGTTAGGCAAAGGTCACCTCTGAGCAAGCGGTAAGCAACTGAATAGAGCTGGAGTTCTTTCAGTCGGGCAGCATAGGACAGATTTTTGAGACCCTTTATCCTTTTGGTGAGGAACTTTGTGGCCTCTCCAGCTGCTGCAAGTGTCGGGTCAGATACATTCCGAATGGGGCATTGTACTCAATCATTGGTCTGATGAGTGATGAGTAAAGGGAGACTATGACCTCCCTTGATCTAGATGAGAATCCCTTCATGATAAGGTGGGCAATGTAGAAGGACTTCCTAACTACTTTAGCTACATGGGTGTCGAATGACAGACTACTATCAACCTGGGTCCCCAGGTCCCTGATAACTTCTTCTGTGCTCAGTGGATTGCCACCTATTTGGTAGCTAGGGGTAACCTTGTTTTTCCCGAAGGGTATGACTATGCATTTTTTTGGCATTTAACTTTAGGCCGTGGCTCTGGCACCAGTTATCCGCTTCTGTGAGACCCTTCTGAAGGATATCTGTGTCAGATGTGTTTTCTACTATGGCGCCCAGTTTGCAGTCATCTGCAAACTTTGTCAGCCATAACCCTCCTGTGTTTGCTTGTACTTGGAAAAGTAGATGCCAAACAAGAGTGGGCCCAGGACTGAGCCCTGTGGGACACCACTTGTGACAGGCTTTGAGTCTGACATGGCGCCAGCAACTCTGACCCTGTGGGTTCTGTCACTCAGCCAGTTTGCAACCCATCTTGTGATGTATGGGTTAACATTTAAGCTGATGAGTTTTTCAATGATACCCGAGTGGGGTATTGTATCGAAGGCCTTAGCCAGATCGAGGTAGGCTGTATGGACTGCCTTTCCTCATCAATGGCTTTGGTGACTGTTTGAAAAAGTCAACCAAGTTTAAAAGGCATGATCTGCCTTTGACAAAGCCAAACTGGGTTGGATCCAAAGTCTGCAAATTCCCTATGTCTTTATTTATGAGGTCCATTATGATCCTCTCCATGGCTTTGCAGATAAGGCTTGTCAAGCTAATGGGCGGTAATTTCCAGGGTCTGTGGAGGCACCGCCTTTGTGAAGTGGGACCACAGTTGCAGTGCGCCACTCCTGGGTGCGTATCCAGAGGTAAGACTTTGATTAAACAGCTGTCCTAGCTGTGGGTTTAATTCCTCATTGAGTTCGTGGAGCACACAGCCGGGGACACCATCGGGTCCCATGGATGCTGTGTTTTTGCTTTGGAGAGAGCAGTTCTCACTTGGGCGCTGGAGATGTTTGGGGGCTGCACTCATTTGGTATAGATATCTCTCCTTTTGGGGAGGGGAGAAGTTTGCACTGAACCTGTCAGCCAGTATGTTGGCAATGTCTGTAGGATCAGTAATCTTCACATCATTTTGAACTAGTTCTGAGCATATCTGGGAGTTTCCTCCTAGGTTTCTAACATAGCTAAAGAAGGCCTTATGATTGTCTTTTGAGTCTTTAGCTATTTTTCTCTCGAAATTTGCTTTGGATGATTTTATGAGAGCTCTTAGTTTTTACTTATAGTGATCAAGGGTGTCTTACCTTTTAAGGATTTTGCTCTATCTTGTAGTAGCTTCCTCCTTTTGTTGTAGAGTTTGTTTATGGCTGGGGTCCACCAGACTGGATGCTTGCCTTTGGTACAAAGAGTCTTTGTTTTGCTTGGGATTGCCTTATCCATGCAGTCCTGCAGGTGCTGGTAGAAGGCGTTTGTAAGTGATTCAGCGGCTTGAGTATTGTTTTCCATGGCTCGGGGCCTGAAAGGAGACCACACTAGTCTTTAGAAGTGTGAAGTCGGCTTTTGAGAAGTTCTTTACTGTGGTCTTTTTTATTTCAGGTGGGGGTGGGATGAGGACCTCCAGCGAGATTAGTTTGTGATCTGATCTCACCAGTGAGGGGTATACTTCCGGTGTTGAACATTGTGCTCCCATGTTCGTGATGATGAGATCAAGTATGTTATCTCCTCTTGTGGGGATGGTGACTAGTTGTTCCATGGCATTTGAGTTTATGAATTCCAGGAACTTTTGGGCTAGGGTGTTTGGGCTTGAGTAGTGTTCCCAGTCTATATTAGGGTAATTGAAGTCACCTAGTATGATGGTGTTTGGTGATACATTTATCCCCTCTAGTGTTTTCAGGAAGGCCATGTGAGTTTCCTGAGTTTGTGAGGGTGGCCTGTAACATGCTACAATTTGCAGAGCAGTCTTGCCTATGGTTAATTGCACCTGGATGGTCTCCGATGCATCGTGCGTTGCCACCAGTCTTGAGGTGTGGGTGTCCTTGATGAATATGGATACCCCACCTCCTTTCTTGGTATTGTCCGGATTTTGGGGCCGGAACGCATGATATGAGATAAAACCTGATAGTGCTGGTGTGCTCTCAGGAGCCTTGAACCAGGTTTCTGTCACAGCACAGACATCGATGTTCTCCATACTGAGAAGGGCCTCGAGTGCGTGCATTTTGAGATTTAGACTTCTGGCATTGAGCAGCATTACCCTTAGTTTTTTTCCTTTTTTGTGTTCTAGGGTGGTAGGTTTAGAATTTGAACCTTGCCTAAAAAAGGCACTATGGGGGTGGCAAGAGCCTTTGCCAATATCCGAATCCCAGGGTGACAGGTGCAAGCCGTCCCTTGCAGCAGCGTGGCTTGTCCAGCATGTCATCCCAGGCAGACAGATACTGGATCCCCTTTGAATGACACCAGTGTTTAAGCCAATTGTTAAAGCTGATCATCTTATCTCTGTATTGTGGCATCATTCTTGGTGAAGGTAGGATACTGCTCAAGGTCAGGGTCATACCTGCCTGGGCTACATAATCAGAGAGCTCCTCAATGTCTCTTTTCATGTAGTCCAAGGAGGTACGTCTCAGGTCGTTTACACCAGCGTGGACAATGACTGAGTCATATTTGTACCTGCTGTTGAGAGACCTGAGTGCTTGCATTATGTGGCGGATTCTAGCGCCCGACAGGCAGCTTACTGTGACCTTCTCCTTACTCAGTCTGGTGAGCGGGACATCAGTGTGTCTGACTATGGAGTCACCAATGACTAGTGTGTCTGGCATTGTGTTTGGCCTTAAGGGCTGTGACTGTTTGACACTCTGACTGTGAGGTCTATGTGTTGCGGGTGTTGTGTTCTGAGGTGGTGGTTGTTTGGGTGTCTGCTTTGGTGGCCTCTGCTGTTTTGGTAGATTTTGATCAGAGCCTCCAGTATGTCTTTGTGTGTTTATGTGTATGATTTGAGGTTGTAATGGTACTATGTGAGACTGGGTCTATAGTGTGTGTGGTAACCTTCTCCTCCTGACTGGTCTTGCCAGTCCTATGTTGAGAGAGCTCAGCCTCCAGTTTGGCCGTATAGTTGCATCTCTCGCATGTATTTGTGTTTTGTGGGAGGAGGAAAGGGTTGTCTGTGTACATGAGGCAATTGAAACATTGCCTCAATATTCCCAGGTTCACCAGCTGAGCAGGAGAGGACACTAGCAACTGATCCTCGACATGCTAGAAGGGTAGACGAAAAACTTTAAAAAAGATTCGGGGACGTGGGTGACCGAGAAATGGGGGTTGCCTTTTTGGGGTACTATCTATGACAAGAGTGCCGTATCAAGGTAATAAGTACTGTAGGAGCAAGTGCTAGGTTTAATAGATAGAGAATAGTCTACTTGGAGTCAAGTAGAGTTGATCTTTTTAGTTATAGGATACGCTGATTTGATCAGTAGTATAGTTCGAGGAAGGTAGTTTTAAGGGAAAATTTGAAGAGTGGACTTTAGGTAGCCCGAATAGTTTAAACCTGCTTAACCGGCACTGCCCTAGTGTGCAACAGTGGCAGCTCCGCTCTAAATCACGCTAACGCGCGTTTAGCGCGTTTTATACCAGGGGGCTGGAAAAAGCTAGAAACTGGCCCAAAACGACCAATAAACTACTAGTTACTGGCTGAAACCTCACAAAACTGGACAAAAGGCAGCTCAATGCTTCCCACTCCCACTGGTAAGCAAGGTAGCTTCCCTTCCCCCAAATAAGGCAAGGAAACAGTACACAGGAACTACAACCAAAGCCCAGGAATCAGCAACTCTGAAACTGGACTAAACTAGTAAAGCAGGAAAGCAAGGTAGCTTCCCTTCCCCCAAATAAGGCAAGGAAACAGTACACAGGAACTACAACCAAAGCCCAGGAATCAGCAACTCTGAAACTGGACAAAACTAGTAAAGCAGGAAAAACAAGAGATATTTTTTTCTTTTTTTTTCTTTTTTCACAAAACAGGCAGAAACAGGTACAGCAAACACTTATAAATGCTATGAATCAGCTACTACAGCTTACACAGAAGAATTTGCTACAAATACAGTCAAATAGTAACAAACAAGGATTCCAAGTGCAATATTAAGTTAAATGCAGTAAAAACAGCTTCAATGTAACAGAAAGGCAGGCGAAATACAGTTGCTAGGTATTCAGATGTGGAAAGCAACAAAAATATACTTAGTATCAAGAAAAGTCACTTATTCAGCTCTCTGCAGCCTGGATTACTCTGCTGGCCCACGTGGAGTCTGTGCTGAGTAGGTACAAGCTGAAAGTTTTATACCAGGGGGCAGGAAAAAGCTAGAAACTGGCCCAAAACGACCAATAAACTACTAGTTACTGGCTGAAACCTCACAAAACTGGACAAAAGGCAGCTCAATGCTTCCCACTCCCACTGGTAAGCAAGGTAGCTTCCCTTCCCCCAAATAAGGCAAGGAAACAGTACACAGGAACTACAACCAAAGCCCAGGAATCAGCAACTCTGAAGCTGGACTAAACTAGTAAAGCAGGAAAGCAAGATAGCTTCCCTTCCCCCAAATAAGGCAAGGAAACAGTACACAGGAACTACCACCAAAGCCCAGGAATCAGCAACTCTGAAACTGGACTAAACTAGTAAAGCAGGAAAAACAAGAGATATTTTTTTCTTGTTTTTCTTTTTTTTCACAAAACAGGCAGAAACAGGTACAGCAAACACTTATAAATGCTATGAATCAGCTACTACAGCTTACACACTAATAGCCCACAAAAAGGTGGAGAGTGCTTCGGTCATTATTACACATTCCCTTTCCTACTGATTCAGCTACAGGCTCTTATGCCAAATGAGAAGATATTCATTGCACATTTAACTTAATTATGATACACATTTTTAATTAAACATTTAAGGCATCATTCCTGTGAAATGCTGGGATGATAAGTTACAACCATTCTCAGTGACACATATATTATTAAGGCCGTTATTGCAGGTCCTGCCTGTAGAGTTTTATAATTTAGTCACTAGCGCTCCAGTAGTGTGCTTGAAACGTGTCCTTCATAGACCCCTGAATCATCCATGCTAATATTGTGCATGCTGTACACTACTTAGATACAAGTGGTAGCTTCAACTCATAAAAAATCCTGTGATTGCACATCTATCAAGAAAAAGGGCAGAATTATATTACAAAAACCCTCATAAATTAGAAGACTGCAGTGCATGCTTAGCTTTATGGGTTTACTATCCTCCTGTTATTTTATAATTCACTGATTTATCTCTTTACATGGGACAGCTCACTACTAGAACCCCCCCCCCCTTCATTAAAGGCTTCTCTCCAACCTGTTAAGCTTAATCCACTGGTTCAGCTGATATCCAGGACGTTGATTCCCACAGTCACAGTCTGTTAAGGACTGTAATCTACTAAAGTAGGCTAGCAAGAACTTCTTCACGTACCTGACCTGATAAGGGAATGATTGTTTTTGTTACACTATCATCCGTTGCTCAGCTATTGCTGTATTATTCTTTCCTGTCTCATTTCACTTTTTCAGTATTCCCTTTCACTGTTTTTACTATTCTTCCATTTTTTATATAAGTTAATGTCTTAAACATGTGTCTGTGGAATCATTCTCTCTTTTCCAACTGCTTTTCATAGCACCACACTCTTAGAACCGCCACATGTAGTACAACCTATGTTTTAAATCCCCCTGCAGGACTGGTGCCATTTCTAAATCTCTAGCCCCAACACTGTTTAGTCGCTAGTGTTCCAGTAGTGTGCTTTAAGCGTATCCTTCATAGAGTATGACATTCTTTTCATTTACTGTGTATTGATATAATAGTTTTTTCGCAACCAGAACTGTGAAATAGGATTTTAACGATTTGTACTGAACACAACATGTTCTTGCTGAGATATTACACTTGTAACATGTGTAATTGTCACTGAGTAGAGATGTTACTTGCACTGTAACACCTTTGCCTGCAGCTGACTTTCTGCTGAAACTGGAACAATTGCTTAGATATAAAATAATGCAGGGCTCAGTGTTTTTGAGCTTATTGGCTGTGCCTACGGTATGGTAACTGTTGGAATGTTCTCCTTATCTTGGGCACTACTATAAGGTTCAAATGAATTTGGACTGTGCTAAAATATGTGTTCTTAATGCCTGCTCTGTTCTGTTATTACTAAACTAATGGAGACTTTGATAAGACTAGTAATGATTAGACTCTTTATCTAACATGTTTATTTATGACTGTGCACAGGGGCTAATATTTAACTGAGGAGTTTTGTATGCCGATTCTTTTTTTAGTAAATTGTTATATCAATGAGGATATTTCTCTTGTTATATAACTATTTGGAGACTAACTTGTAAAATCAAGAGACTATGGTAATCATGTGACAGACTTTTTTATTTTTCTTTGCTGTTGGTATCTAGCTCCAATTTATAACTGTTACACTGCTATAATTTCTTTTTTTCTTTGTTTAATCAACATCACTATTTATAATTTGCTAATACATAATTCTTGTATTTTTTGTCTATTCCAGCCCCTGAATCCTCCATGCATATATCACGTGTGCCATACAGTACCTAGGCATAAGTGGTAGCGTCCACTCACAAAGAACCATATGATTACACATTTATCAAAAAAAGGGCAGAATTATATTACAAAACCCTCATAAATTAGAAGACTCTAGTGTATGTTTAGTTTTATGGGTTCACTATCCACCTGTTATTTTATAACTCACTGGCTTATCTGTTTACACAGGACAGCTCACTACTGAAACAGCCTCTTCATTAACAGCTTTCTCTCCAACTTGTAAAGCAAAGCTTAATCAACTGTTTCAGCTGTTATCCAGGACATTTCTTCCCTTTGTCACAACCCAGTCTCCTTTTTTCTTCCCTTACTTTTTATTTTGTCCAAAATACTCTGTTAAGGACTGTAGTACTCTACTAAAGTAGACTATCAATAACTTATTCATGTACCTGACCTGTTAAGTAAATGAATGATTGTTTCTGTGACACTATCGTCCATTGCTCATCTTGCTCCATTCTACCCTCACTTTGCTTGGGCTCCACTCTACTCCCCTACCATACCCCCATTCCCACCCACCCCTGACTCATACATTTACCTCTATCTAGACCACTCCCATTCCCAACAGACAACCAACAAAATTCCCAGTGTAATCATTACCTGGTCAATAGTATCAATATACTCTAACACATATTTATACTTCCTATTACTTTTTATTTATGACTCAAACTAGTACTACTGCTCACAACTCCAGTTATACAACTCTTTCTAACATGGATTCCAAAATATATCCTTCTTGCTCCCTTCAGATATAATCCTGGCCATTCCAACTTTAATGTAACCATGAAAACTAATTTAATATGCACTTTCACCCTCACCATACTAACCATTACTGCCCACCTAACATCCTACCATGTGAACATCATACCAACCATAAAGCTTCTTCTACACTATCAATACTGTCCAAGTTCATTCACTTTCTAATGTCATCATCTATCACAAATATTACAAAATCCTACTTATTCGCCTATAAAGCAACCTATCTAACACCAAACTCCAAAGCATCACTTTTTAAACAACATAAATGCAAAGCCAAGTTAATAAATACTCTAGTTACTGTTGCTCCTAGGTTCTTAATTAGTGGTGATATACATCCAAATCCCAGAAAAACAGAACCCATATAGCACCCCAACAACTACAACACCTACTCAATCTATACCATAAAGGCCCAAACATATTACCCCTCAATCTCAGCCTTAGAAGCATAGTAAACAAAGTCCAAGAATTACATGCTACATTATTCCACTACTCTCCTGGCATAACGGCCTTCACTGAGATGTGGCTTAAGCCACATATATCTGACAGGGAAATAACCCCGACTGGATATAGCCTGTTTAGAGTGGACAGAAAAGAAAGAAAAGGTGGAGGCATAACTATAATGTATAGGAGACAGGGGTCCAGGAAAGTAAATAATGTGAGAAGAAATAGCCAGGGAATTGTTATGGCTAGGCTTGTATAGGCCCTAGGGTTGATAGCCTAGTACCAACCTATGAACCTATGAACCTATGAACCTATAAGGAGTAACCTCTCACTAATACCAGAGAATTTGAAAATACCCAATATAGGCAGTACTGATATCCTATCAACCAAGCTCCTACTTAACCAAAATAAATTCATTACCATTATAGTCATCTACATCACACCTAGCAATAATGTTCCAAATATTGAGCATATTCTACAACCATATCCAACACCATAGGTCATTAAACTATCATTATGGGTAGCTTTAATGTTGACTGGTCCTCCTGTAATTCTCTCAGACCTAAAAAATTCCTTAACCTATTTGGTTACACCAACTTATCCAGGGACACACCAGGATAGATAAAAAAAATCAAGCAACAAACTACACTGGATTGGATGTTAACCAATAAACCTGATCTCTACCAATACTGTAGCTGTTTCCTGATGTAGTAAGAAAAACTTTAGCCCACAAGACTTTATATTGACCCTAAAAAAGTGTAATTGGACCATCCTGAACTATATACCCCTTGATACAGCAGTAGAATATTTCAATAATACCTATCTCAACATTCTTAACAAGCTAGCACCCCCAAGAGCAATTTTCTGTAAATCTAACTATACACCATGGCTCTCCAATGACACTAGGAGCCTACTAAAGGAAAGAGATAATATGTGGCACTTATGGTATTCCTGCAAAACTCATAATCATTGACTTGCATTCCAACAACTTAGAAATAAAATTAAACTAGGCAAGAACTACTACAATAACTTACAGCTAAAGTACCAATATAACCTCCAAAATCTTGGAAGGCAATTAAAACCATTCTTAATCCAGGCCAAGCACCAAATCTTTCCCCCAATATTCCAAATCACTCTGATACCACTGCAGATGAATTCAACAAGTTCTTCATAGAAAGTATACTGTCTCTGATTAACAACAAAACCCCCCAACTTACCTACCTATTACAATCTCCCTAATCATAACAGCTCATCATTCTCCTTTCACCTTATACCCACAAAAACTATACAAACTCAAAACACCAACATTGCAGCAAACAACCTACTAAGAAAATACTTAGAAATAGCAACAGAACCCATATCCTTCCCTGCATCAGTTTTAATCATCAAATCTGTCATAGAACAATATGTCCTAAAACTGGAAAATGTCTCATATTATCCCTGTTTACAAGGGTGGCACTTCAACAGAGCTCACTAACTACAGACCTACTGCCATTTTAATCACTCTATCTAAAATCCTCGGAAGTTGTATTCATGCTCAGCTCCTTCACCACCGTAACGTCTAGTAACCTTCTTGTGAACTCCCAACATGGTTTCAGACCCCACCATGGCCCTACGACTGCTCTCCTGATTTTTTCCAGTGCCATCAATAAACTCTGTAATGAGGGGACATTTGTCTCTGCAGTCTTCCTTGACATGTCCAAGACCTTGCAGATGGACTTACACCACGAACTGTTAAATGTTCTCTGTAACCTGAACCTACATCCTTCTGCTGTCGTGTGGTTCCAAAGTTAATTTAAAGAACATAAACAAGCAGTAAGATGGCAGCATAATCTCTCCACCTTTTTCTAAGTCATGCTAGGGGTACCACAAGGATCAATTCTTGGCCCTCTTATATTCAGCATTTTCACTAATGATCTTAAACCTGCCAGCCCACAAGCAACTATCATTCAGTATGCAGATGACTCTACCCTTATATGTCATGCTTTAGCACTCCAACAAATCATACAAAAAGTCCTTCTCTGAAATAGAATCTCAGTTATCAGAATCACAGCTCATACTTGACCCAAACAAAACAAAACTTATGGTCATCCAACCCTCTAGAGCCTATATTACTATCACTTTCTTCATCACTGCAAGTAATAACACAATAACCACTCCTGGCACACAAATCAAACTGCTAGGTATCACCGTTGACAACAACCTAAGATTTGACCTTCATATCTCGCAAACTATCAAGAAAGTTCACAAACAATGGGTATTTTATACAGAAACAAAAGATTTCTAACTAACACATCTAGGATAGCTATTGCCAGAACTCATCTTATATCAGCACTCCTATATGGGTCTTCAATCCTTACTAATCTCAAAAAAAAAAAAAATAAATAAATAAATAAATAAACATCTAAAGAAACTAGTGCAATGTTATAATAAAATAGTCAACTTGGCTTCTAAATCCCAAAATCATCACTGTGACATATTAAAAAAAATGTCCTGGATAGAACTTCCACATCTTCTTTTGTACAATCAAGTAGTCATGGCTCACAATATAATTTATCAGGCTGAGAAGACACCCGCACTACAAAACATTCTCCAATCCTATTCAACCAGCCATTCTCTAAGATCATCTAATTCATTCGTACTACAGGTAACTAAATAAAAAAAAACACTGCTGGTGACTCCCTATACTCCCACCATGTAGCAAGAAGTTGGAACTCTCTTCCATTAAACATTCGAACTACTAACTGCAAAGTATTCAAAACATTGCTTAGAAACTTCCTTGCTGATTCTTATCTTTGTACATGTACTATTCCTGGCTAGTGTGGCTATAAACCTCTCTGTAATATGTACTATAAATGTATCAGCATATCATTTCTAATTACCCTAACTATCCTGTAGGTTTATTGTTAAAATCAAATACTTCTTTTGTGCTTGTTACTAATGATGTCTATTAAATTATTTTATACTGTATTTTAGGTATGTAACAACTGTAATTTCTCTGTACTGTTATGCATTTTTGTGTGTGGAGCTTTTCTCCCTGAGCCTCCACTGAAAATAGGTTCTTTAACCCAGTCGGACTATCCCAGTAAACAAAATATAAATAATATATCATTTATATGTCTTCAAAATAGAATATTTTATTATTTTTTAGATTTTACTTATAATATGCTTTTTGGTTTTTTGTATAGGTATCTTTAAATTAATATGAGAAATAGAAAAATATAATTAGTTCATATTATGCAAAACGTCTAACCAAGTTAAAGGGCGGTTGGCTCTGTTAATATATATCTATAATATAGATTTATATTTATACTTAACAAGTGGCTCTAACATCAAATGAGTCCGTATAGTATGGTTCTTCTGACAGTTTGATTTGGTGAGCCAGATGCTTCCTATAGAGGCTGCGCTAGAGTGAGGTTTCCAGTAGTGCTATTAATGTCAAAACAACGAACAGTGACTTCTGAATGATATTTTATTTTACTGTCTGACGTAATATGTGAACGGGTTTGGGCAACGTAACACTTATAAATAGAGCTCTTGGAGATTTATAGTGTTATTACACACAAATGGTTATTATGGTTATTATTTTGCCTATTTTTATTATGCACATGCACCTTGTTTAAGCACATAGTGCTCTTAGATTTTTTAGATGTTTTTAAAGTTGATAAAAATTTCATGTATTCAGTTATACATTTTTGACTTATTTTTGAGCCAAATTATGAGTCTGAGTAATGCGGGGTATTAACTGAATGATTTATTATGGTTTTATACAATTAAATGTTTTTAGAATGTGAGTAGTGAATGTGACGCTGCTGTTTGCAGCAACAGAAACTTTTCTTGGTTTTTGCTGAATGATAAGTATTAAGTAGATTGCTTAATTGTACATCCTGCCCAATTAATCAGGATGCTAATTACTAAATGATTAATTGGAAGCATTATATAAGATCTGCTACATTTTATATGATTTAGATCTGAAGAAGCGTACAGTGTGTACGAGAAAGCGCTCATCTTTCCTGTTCTTTTTGTTACAAATAAAGAAGTGTTTTGTTGCTGCATCATCATGGAGTTCCTCATCCTTGTTTTTTCTAAAATATAAATAAGTAAATGAATAAAATAAAGAAAGTTTTATTTATTAGGACAAGAACATGCCTCAGGTGAAACACTTCTCTTGCACAAAGGAGATGAATTCAGCAGCAAACACGAACACACTAGTGATGTTCTCTAAACAACACTGATAGTACTACCACTAATAATAATAATAATAAGAATAATAACTAGAAACAATTTAGTTTTAGTGTTTGTTTCTGGTTTAACTGGTATGTGCAGTTATTTAGACTAAGTGAAAAACAAATATCCTGAACAAAGAATGTTGACATCATGGCAATGTATTACTTTCAGGTAAAATTCATAGTTCTCAGATTACCAGCTTAATTAAATTTGGAGTCATTGGTGGTGGGAGCTAGAACCTATCTTGGTTGAAAGGCAGAGAAACATGTTCATTAGTCCGAAATACAGTTTTAAATCGAATGTATCACACATACATTAGTCCTAAATACAGTCCTAAATCCAAAGTATTGCACATTTATTAGTCCTAAATACAGTTCCAAATCCAAAGTATCACACATTCATTAGTCCTAAATACAGTCCTAAATACAAAGTATTACACATTCATTAGTTCTAAATACAGTCCTAAATCCAAAGTATCACACATTCATTAGTCCTAAATCCAAAGTTTCACACATCCATTACTCTCACACAGCAAAAAAGCCCACAGGTAACTTGGAAGAACTCCTATTCATATACAGTAAGTGCATTTTTGAGATGTAGAAGGAAGCATTAACACGTGGAAAACACACAAAGATAAAGAGTGGATGTTTAAATTATACTTAGAAACATCTCAGTTAAAACTGAATTCGAGAATTAATTGCTATGAGGCAGCAAGTTTAAACATTGCATCAGTGTGCCAGTCACCCTCAGGTTAAATATTCCTGTATAATGCACAGCCAGCAGTCAAATATGTAGGAATATGAATATTATATCTGATTGCTATAAATATGACATCATCGGATTTCTCATAACATTGTACTTAATTTTGCTGAAATTTTGCTATAAGAAACTTTGAAATAACATAATATTAAAGAAGGCACACAGAGGAGCTTGATTAAAGCATCCTGTAGCTTCAGCACCATCTATCTTTTTTACATTTTCCAGCTTTCCATTAAGATTAGCATAAGACACACTTCATTTGGCCTTATGGACTTGCATAACTATAGAAAATCATCAGAGTTAAAATCAATATTCATGAATTTAAGGTTATATGTTGGCTTCCAGTAGAATAAAATTCTGCATTTTCTATGTTGAAATGACTTATCATAAAAACTAGCTCTTATAGGTTCATAGGTGTTTACTAGGCTAATGATCACAAGGGCTGTTTAAAGCCTAGCCATGCATCCCAAATCTCTGACAAGTTCTGATTCCCTTGATAAGTGTAAGCAGGGGTTTGGGATATGAACCATTTACAGGTTACCTGTGTCCATTAGAGACATCTTAGTATTAAGCTTACGAATTATGCTAGTGTGTTAATTTTTTATGGGTAAACAAAGCTGCCAAAAATAAATATACATGCAAGATATATTTAATACTAACTGCAATGTCCTACTAGTCCACCTAGTAATATTAACAGAAGGAAACATTTGCACAGAAAGATCTAGTGACTAGGTGATCATTCAAGTTTAAAGTGTTAATGGAACACAAACACAGTTTTCTTGTGATTTCCATGTCAGCTCAGTAGCTGAGTTCTCATTGTCAGGCACGAGCTGAATAAATAATAGCTGTACCCCCCGTGGAAGCCCATTGTTCCAGGTGTTAACATAAAAAGAATGTGAATGTGCTGACTTTTTGTATGCTGCTCTAACAAAGTCATGCCACTTAGATTATTGTTAAAAACATGATGTAAACTGGCTATGAATTGCAGTTAAGCTCACAGAAGTCAATGGAACAAACTTAAAAAAAAAAGATTATGTATCATATACTATCAAATTCAGGTAAAAGAATGAGGATTAAAAAAAAAAAGCATCAAATGGAACTGCATTCTGCCAAAATTTAAGAGGCATTAGTTGACCAAATGGCACATAGAGATTAGGAAGCATCTCTCCTAGATGAATGCTGGGGTGCACTTGATTGCAGTATTGATAACAAAGGTATTGCGAGGAACAATTTTTGCAAAAATTCAAAAGGTCAATATTAAAGTGTATTTGACACCTTTAGTATATCTGCCTTTTACAATTAATTTATGTATATAGTCATGATGTTAAAATACTGTTCTACTTTGAAATGCTGAATTCCACAATCTCATCAGAAGTGGTGAAAAACTTTACAAGTCCCCCACACCCGCAAACTTATATTACCAACTCCATGGTCCCTGCAACTCAAAGAAGGGAGGAGTCTCCCAAAAGAAGTGAATCATTTATGGTGCACACTTAGAAATATCAGTGAGATAGTGGAAAAGGGATTGCCACAGGTTTAGAGCAAGTAGAGAAATGAGTCTGAGCTATGACGTTAGCAGATGTCACTTGAATATGCCAGACAGTAAGGATTTTGGCAGTGATATTCATGAGGAAATGCATGCTGATGCCTCCTGTTATCTGTGGTCATTTATACCAAGTTGTACTTCACATAGGCTACACAAAGTTAATCCTGTATCTAATTTAAAACTGTAAAACTGACCCATTTAATATAACATGATAAATGGCCCTATGAAGTGCAAATGAAGGGGATACTCTATTCTGGGTTATCTTACAACTGTGGTTGTATTGGAAGGTTTCCTTCATAATCTCATTACACAAAGGTGGCACATCGACAGATCTATCAAGCGAGCAACCTATAGCAGTCCTTCCTCCATTCTCCAAAGTACTTGAAAAATGCATACATCAGCAATTCCTAGCCATTCCACTTTATAACCAATTATTTCTTCCTCCCAACATGGCTTTTGATCCCACTACAGCACTGAAATTACCCTGCTACATTTCCTCAATATCATTAGTCAAAGTAAAAACTCAAGTAATTTTGCCACCTCCATTTTCCTGGACTTGTGAAAATCTTTCAACATGGTCTTGCATCAAATACTCCTTCAAAAATAAATTGTATACATCTCACAACTCCCTCAACTAGTACATTCATCAGCTTCCTAATCAATCGCACCCAATCTGTAAAATGGAATGCCTCCCACTCTGCCTTCCTGCCAATCACTAGAGGAGTCCCCTAAGTCTCCATACCTGGGCCAGTACTTTTTAATATTTCTTGTTGCACAGTCAACCGCTTGCTTTACCATAAAGGGTAATTCCTCACAAAAATAACACAATGGAATTAGAAAACAGCAACACCGTCCACTGGAATCAAACGAAAATATTTAATACGACAATACACAAAACAGGATTGAACGCGCTTTCTTCTTGTCACCAAGACTTCATCAGAATCCAATACAAACTGCTTCTAACACCCTTAAATACTTTCTAAACATTGAATAATTGATTAATTACCACTTAGGTTACATTTGTATTAAAAACATATATATATTATCTTTGCTTACAACAACAACAAAACTTCCCCTATAAATTAATAAATATAGAAAAAATACCCAAACTCTGAAAATATATTCTAATTAAATAACACACAATACATAATTATACATTCTTAAATACATGGAATATATTTATTTATAAGTACTTTTATTAGTATACATTTATTTATTTAATTAGAATATATTTTCAGAGTTTGGGTATTTTTTCTATATTTATTAATTTATAGGGGAAGTTTTGTTGTTGTTGTAAGCAAAGATAATATATATATGTTTTTAATACAAATGTAACCTAAGTGGTAATTAATCAATTATTCAATGTTTAGAAAGTATTTAAGGGTGTTAGAAGCAGTTTGTATTGGATTCTGATGAAGTCTTGGTGACAAGAAGAAAGCGCGCTCAATCCTGTTTTGTGTGTTGTCGTATTAAATATTATCGTTTGATTCCAGTGGACGGTGTTGCTGTTTTCTAATTCCATTGTGTTATTTTTGTGAGGAATTACCCTTTATGGTAAAGCAAGCGGTTGACTGTGCAACAAGTGGTCTACGTGGTGAAGAGGTGTAAGACTTTTTAATATTTCATTAATGACATGCACAAGGAATCAAAACTCACCATCTTAATGCATTATGTTGACAACTCTGCTTTAGTTTGCTCAGACCAAATCTTCTCTCCTTAGAAACCATCACACAGGGTATTTTCACCTCTAAAGAAAACTGGCTAAATAAACCTCAATTGCTCTTATACCAAACAAAACTAAACTAATCCTATTCCTTCCTAAAAAACATAAATCAAAACAACACTGCCCTTTATATTATCTCCTCAAACAATACAAAAAATGAAAATGTCACCAACACAAAATTACTGCGTTATACTTGATAATAAGCTAAAAGTAGATTTACACATTGAAACAGTAGTCAAAAAGGCACACTGCAAACTAAGATCTTCTTACAGAGCAAAGCGCCTGCTAAATGATAACATTAAAAACTTATCTGCCACCTCTGTTCTCCTTTCTAACATCCTGTATGCCTCAGTAATATTCACAAATCTCAACTATTCTACCAAACACAAACTAGGAAGCACCTACAACAAAATTAGCAAATTGGTATGCAGCCTCCCACACTGCTCCCATCACTGCATGTTGTTCAATACCCTCAACAGGCTGAACTTCCTCAACTGATTACCCTCCCTCAGCTACTCACATCAAAGAAAATAGTTCACCTCTGACTTAAAACACCCTCACTGTCAAATCTCATCCAGTGACATGTACCAAATAGAACCCTAAAATGCTCAGAACTTAAACTGACTGTTGCTAATAATTCTAATAATTATTATGGTGATCCACTATTCTCTGTTGCCATTTCTAAGACATGGAACAAACTTCCAAACCCCATTAGGCTTTTAAATAACCAGCAACAATTAAATCTGCCCTAAGCTATCATCTGGCAACATATCTCTCATCTTTCTAGCACAAGAAATCTGGACAAAGCCAAACATAATGGGGGGGATAAAGGTTCAAAAACAGAGACAAATTTTAAATATTTCCCTGTTAAACTTCAAAAGTTGTTAGAATAACATGATTTGTTTTAGCATACATTTCCTGAAGGATATGAAGTCTGAATCTTAAATGTACATGACTTTGTGAACTTGATCCATAAAGTTTATGACAGACAGACCAAAATGATGAGGCAAAAATGTGGACATTCTGTGAAAATCTTGACAATTGTGAGGTATGCCAGGCAATTATGCAAATGTACCACACCTACTGTTTGAAATCTGAAATCCTAGCTCTGTCCACTACATTTAATGTTCTATTCCACCCTGCCCCTGCCCCACACAATCCTTTAGTCTCAAGCTTAATTGTAGAGAGGGACACACCAAATGCACTAGAACATAAGATCTGTTCCACATGGCATTTCACTGTTGAATATTGAAGAAAACTCAATTCCAAATGACTGCAGAGCTAATAACTTCTTTAAAGATTCGTTTATAGCATACTTCTACTTCCACCTAAATGTATACATTTGTTAATTCAGATGCTTTTTATCCTTCTGTATGTCTGATGATTTAGTCATGAGGTCAAATGAATCAATTTACTTAACAAATCAGCATATTGCTTTAGTATTGCACAGCCAACTCCCAGTATGGCTAATGAAAAAGGGAACATAGCAGCACCCAGGTTCAACAAAAACTCTGAACAAGGAAAGGCTAATAGAGAAAGAATAGACTGTACCAGTAAACCTTATCTACTTCCTGGTCTGAATTAGTATTCTAGCTAGAATCCAAGCCCAGATATTACTGTACATAAATTAAGCAGAATAACAAAGGTATGGTCATATGTGCACAACTAATATGCAGATAAGGAAAATTATTTATATTGTAAGTTATAAACTAAAGCTGGATATTAAAACTTATTTGCAGATATACTCATTTGAAACCAATGTCTTGTGGGTTGAGGATACAGATCAAAATTTTGCTTTTCAGAAGACTCCGTCACTTCATAAAGGCTGATATAAACAGTCACTGCATGTCAACTTTGCATTAGCACTCTATATGTGTCTGCTACTGGTCTTTCATGAACAGATGTTGATATTCATGATGTGGTAAGTGATTTATTTACCAACCATATGCATTTAGTTCCTGGAGATCTGACCATTATTTAATTATAGAAATGAGGCTATGAGGACGTCAGACAAAGTTCCTAAGCTGTATTTGCTGAAGTAGCCAAGTAGGGGTACATTTATACAAGAAATAATGGCCAAGAGGGTGTGTGTTGTGGAAATCATGCATTGCAAGGGGTGCTATTAAGTCCTGGAAGGGCATTAATTACACAACAATGTAGTGCCTAGGAGACATTATTGTGCTTAGTGAATGGGCTGTTAAATTGTATTTTTTTATTACTATATATGTGTATATATATATATATATATATATATATATATATATATATATATATATTACATTTTTGATGTAAAATATTTCTTTAACCAAATGTTTCAAACTTACTATAGTACACATGATGTTTGTTGGAGGAAATATCTTATATTCAAAATATGTCATGTCTACACACACGCACAAACACATTGAGAAATTGAGATACTCGTACAAACTCACGGACATAAAACAGATAAGCATTAGAAACAGACACACTCACACTTATTAACATAGACAAAAAAACACAAAAACACAGCAATTAACAGGCAATTTGTTGAGGGAACACATTCCCATATGTGTCATTTTAAGCAAATAAAACAAAGACAGATATAAAGAATGCAAGGCATTTCAACTGTTCCCACCCCCACCCAAGAAAAAAAAACAAAACACTTTTCTGGTTTTGATGCTTTGTGCTGCACATTTCTTTTTCAAGTGAATAACTAAGGAATACAGTAAGTCAATAATCCCTGCTGTTAAGAGTTTCATACCTTAATTTTTAAACAGTAAAGAAACCACCATAAAAAACTTCTCCAAAGCCAACTTCATGCTACTCAAGTCAGAAGTGACAAACTTCATGACACCCATGCAGACGGGAACTGAAAGTTCAACTGCTGAATCCTACACTAAGGCACTGTACGAGCACATCCACTCATGCATGAATCGTGCCATCCCAAATAGAACCAAAATGCTCTCATCCAAAAAAAGGAAGCCAATCTGGTGGTCCCCTGCCATAAACAAACTTTACAACAAAAGGAAGAAACTTTTGTAGAAAAGAGGAAAACACCAGGATGCAAAAAACTCCCTTACTAGCCTCAGTAAGAAACTTAGATGCCTCATAAAATCCTCCAAAGCTAGTTATGAAAATAAAATTGCCAAAGATTCCAAAGACAACCACAAAGCATTCTATAACTATGTCAAGAATCTAAATGGCAATGCTCAGATCTGCTCTGAGCTAAAACAGAATGGCAATAAATATACTGATTCAAAGGATATTGCCAATATCCTGGCAGATCAATTCAGTGCCAACTTCACCCCCCTCTCACCCCCTAAATGGCCCATCTCAATACAGGAAGATTGCCAAATTCCAGTAATAACGGCCACACAGGTACAAAATGCACTCTCTAAAGCCAAGAATACAGCACCCATGGGACCAGATGACATCCCGGGCTGTGTACTACATGAACTACAATATGAACTGGCACCTCACCTAAGTGTCATGTTTAATCATAGCCTCACCTCAGGTTTCGTGCCCACTGAGTGGCGCAGAGCTACAGTTATCCCAATCCACAAGGGGGGATCCACCTTGGATCCCGAAAACTACCGTCACATCAGTCTGACAAGCCTTATCTGCAAGGCCATGGAGCGTATTATCATGGAACTTATAAACAAAGACATTGGCAACCTTCAAACACTGGACCCCACCCAGTTTGGGTTTGTGAAGGGCCGATCTTGTCTCCTGAACCTGATTGACTTCTTTGATTCAGTCTCCAGAGCCATGGACAAGGGTAAGGTGGTCCACACAGCCTATCTAGACCTTGCCAAGGCCTTTGACACCATCCCCCACTCTGGAATCATAGATAAACTTACTAAGTTGGGTATTAATCCCTATGTCACCCATTGGGTTGCTAAATGGCTTACTGATAGAACCCACACTGTAAAAGTAGCCGACTCCAAATCCAGCTCCAGACAAGTGACAAGTGGAGTACCTCAGGGTTCAGTCCTGGGGCCGCTCTTGTTTGGTATCTACTTCTCTGAAGTACAGGTCAACACTAAGGGACTCTGGCTAACAAAGTTTGCAGATGACTGCAAACTGGGAGTCATTATTGAATCCCCAAATGATGTGGATACTCTACAAAAGGGCCTTACAGAAACAGATGCTTGGTGCCAGAGCCATGGGCTCAAGCTCAATGCCAAGAAATGTATTGTTATCCCCTTTGGGAAAAAACATGTATCCATGAATTACCATATAGGTGGCAGTACACTAAACACAGAAAGTGTGATAAGAGACTTAGGGACACAGGTGTACAGTGGTCTCACCTTCGATAACCACATTGCCACAACAGTCAGGAAATCCTTCTATGTGTCACACCTCATCACGAAGGGCTTTTTATCCAGAAAAAAGGAGGTCATTGTCCCACTGTACTCATCCCTCATTAGACCCATTATAGAATACAACGCCTCATTTGGTATGTACCTCTCAAGACATCTGCAACAACTGGAAAGGCCTCAGAAATACCTCACTAAAAGAATCACAGGCCTAAAGCAGATGCCCTACGCTGACCGCCTTAAAAAACTCCAGCTATACTCTGTTGCATATCGTCTACTCAGAGGCGATCTCTGCTTAACATACAAGGCCATGTCAAACCCAGAGCTGTTGGACATGCTACACTTAAAGAAATCCCAATCCCTCAGAGCTACACGCTCCAGTGATCTAAACCTTGTCATCACAATAAACAAAACATGCTGGAGGGATAGGTTCCTGACCCAGAGACTCCCCAGACTCTGGAATAGATTGCCCATACATGTCAAGCAGAGTGCCTCTTTGGACCTCTTCAAGAGGAACCTTGACGATTGGATGGGAGAAAGGAAATTCACCCCAGGGATCACGTCAGTCACCCTGCTAGACAGGGGTCCAGGAAAGTAAATAATGTGGGAAGAAATAGCCAGGGAATTGTTATGGCTAGGCTTGTATAGGCCCTAGGGCTGATAGCCTAGTACCAACCTATGAACCTATGAACCTAAGATGCAAATGTACTGTCTGTTGCTGTCAGCCTTGTGTCTAAGAATCTGTCTCTCTTGCTTCCCCTCTCACGATCACATGCACACACAACTACTCATATGCACACACCCGCAAGCATGTGCACATATGCACGTGCATACACACACACACACACACACACACACACACACACACACACACACACACACACACACACGTGTACACAAACTAGCTTGCTTTCTTTTTTTTTAATTTTAATTAGTGTTTTCTTTTTATTTACCCTTGCTAAACAGCAAAACACTGCTTAATGATTGAAAACTGGTGGACATTTGCATTTCAACTATCTGAGCTTCACAGCAGCTTAATATGCTATCACAGAAAGGTGGACTAGTTTTTCAGCAGGCATTACCTGTAGATTAACACCCTGCTGAAGTACATTCATTCTCCAGTCAGGGTTTACTGTACAGTGTGCCTATTCTTATGGGTATATTATCAGTGAATTTATGTTCTCAACTAACCAGCTGCTGGCATCATTAACCCTATCTCTGAATCTCCAGATGTGCAGAACAGGGACAAATGTCCTTCAAAATCACAGACATCTGTATGAAACAATGGCACATAACTAGTAGAAAGTATGCATACAGACTTGCATCTTCCTACCTCACCAGATTTATGGGGTATGATCCCCACACAACCTTAGGCAAACTATTGAAGAATTATGACCAAGGCTTGAAATACCATGGTGTTCAAGCTTCCCTTGTTAGATAGTTACTAATCTTTATGCTGAAGACATTTACTGGAAAACCGCTCAGTGGGAGGCCACATTGACCAGCAGGTACAAGAGCATAATGATATCGGAGGTTTTTCAAGCATCTGGAACTAACCGTCAAGGTTAGAAGTGAATACATAAAAAACAGGTATAAAAAATTTGGATATTATGTATTTACATTTTCTCTTGGTGAACAACTTAATGTAATAATGTTGAGAACTGCTGTTCTGTCTTGATGGGATGACGTTTTGAAGTCAAACTGCTATAATAAGATTCTGGACTCCATTTGGCAAACCTCTTGGTAACAAAACTTTGACACAGGTCATACACACATTTTGCCATAGTGCAGGAAGTGCCATGACTTCTAACAATCCTGTCTTGGTCTGTGGTTCACTTCGGAGTTCCCTGACAACAGAAGTTGTATTCCAGCTTTTGTCTGACTTTCAGGACTTGTACAGTCAGAGCAACAACTTTAATGTACTTTCTTTAGTATTTAGTTGTATACTGTTAATTGTTTTTGTGATTTTTCTCACTGAAGTTGATTTAAGTTCTCTTTGAATTCTGTGAGCACTGATTTTGATCAGTCTTTTCTTTTATAAGTTTTTATTTATATGAACCTGAATTTGGATTCATTAATTGAGAATACCACTAATGATTTCTTAAAGCATGCATATATTGCACAGTGCAATACATGCTATGTATATTTAAAGGTAACACCTGATAACACTGGTGATTTTGTGCTCCTCATGTCAAAAGTTTGATGATTTGTTTACCATTATTAGACGTAAATCTAGACTTACAGATGATGATTGCACTTGTGCAACTGGCACTGCTTGGAGAAGTATTGTTAGATATATTAATGGCTATAATGGTGAGGTAAATAATGTCAGACAAAGGGCAAATACAAAACATTTAGGAAAGGATCTGTCTATTTTCTGTAAAGATCACTCAACCCCTATGATACAAGGCGATGTCCCTGACAATGTCAGAATTGTGGATACAAGTATTCAGCAATCTGAGGATTCAGAGTGTTTAGAAGGAAATAGCAAAAAGAAAGAAATAAGGAAGGTCATAGCAAATAACAAGAAAGAAAAAGTCCATGCCGGCGTGAATGACCTGAGACGTACCTCCCTGGACTACATGAAAAGAGACATAGAGGAGCTCTCTGATTATGTAGCCCAGGCTGGCATGACCCTGACCCTGAGCAGTATCTTGCCCTCACCAAGAATGATGCCACAATACAAAGACAAGATGATCAGCTTTAATAATTGGCTCAATTACTGGTGTCATTCTAGGGGGAGCCAATGTCTGCCTGCTTGGTATGACATGCTGGACAAGCCACACTGCTTCGCAAGGGACGGCTTGCACCTATCACCACTGGGCTTCTGGATATTGGCTAAGGCTCTTGCCACCCCATAGTGCCTTTTTTAGGCAAGGCTCAAAAGACAAACCCACATCCTTAGAAAACAAAAATGGAAAGAAATTAAGGGTAATGCTGCTCAACCCCAGAAGTCTAAATCTCAAGATGCAGGCTCTCAAAGCACTCCTCAGTATGGAGAACATCGATGTCTGTGCAGTAACCAAAACCTGGTTTAAGGCTCCTGAGAGCACCCCACTGCAACCAGGCTATACCTCGTATCATGCTTTCCGGCCCCAAAACTCGGGCCAAACCAAAAAGGGAGGGGGAGTGTCCATATTTATCAAGGACACCCACACCTCCAGGTTAGTGGCAACACATGAAGCATCAGAGACCATCCAGGTGCAACTAACCGTAGGCAAAACTGCTATACAACTGGTAGCATGTTACAGACCACCCTCCCAATCTCAGGAACCCCATTCAGCCTTCCTGAAGACATTGGAGGATAGGAATGTCTCACCAAATACCATCATATTGGGAGACTTCAACTACCCTGACTGGGTGCATTATTCTAGTCCTAACACCCCAGCCCAAAGGTTCCTGGAATTCATAAATTCAAATGCAATGGAACAGCTAGTCACCTCTCCCACAAGGGGAGATAATATACTAGACCTGATCATCACAAACATGGGGACAAAGTGCTCCACACCGGAAGTATACCCCTCACTAGTGAGATCTGACCACAAACTAATCACCCTGGATATAAATATCCTACCTCCACCCCAACACAAAAGACTACAGTGAAAAACTTCTCAAAAGCCAATTTACACTTCTTAAGACTGATATGGTATCCTTTAAGCCCACTGGGCCAGTGGAAACCACATCCCACAATGCTGAATCCTTCACAAATGCTTTCTACGGACATCTCCAAGAATGCATGGATCATGCAATCCCAAATAAAACCAAGACCCTCTCCACCAAGGGCAGGCGTCCTGTCTGCTGGTCCCCAGCCATAAACAAATTGTATAACCAAAAGAAGGAAGCAACTGCACGACAGAGCAAAATCCCATAAAGAGAAGGCATCTCTGATCAGCACTAGTAGAAAGCTACGTTCTCTCATAAAAACATCCAAGGCCAACTTTGAGAGAAAAATCGCTATGGACACTAAAGATAATCACAAGGCCTTCTTCTGCTATGTTAGAAACCTGGGCGGAAACCCTCAGATATGCTCAGAGTTAGTTCACAATGACAAAAAATACACTGAACCCACAGATATTGCCAACATTCTGGCAGACAGGTTCAGTGCAAATTTCTCCCCTCCCTCACCCCCAAAAGAAGAAATACTTATCCCAGCTGAATGTAACCTCCCTGTCATCTCAGATGTCCAGGTGAGAACCGCCCTCAGCAAAGCTAAAAACACAGCATCAATGGGACCTGACGGTATCCCAGGTTGCGTGCTATGTGAACTCCAAGAGGAGCTAAACCTGCACATAAAAATGCTATTTAACCTTAGCCTTACTACAGGATATGTACCTGAACACTGGCGTACAGCAACAGTGGTCCCACTCCACAAAGGAGGCACCTCTACAGACCCTGGTAACTACCGCCCCATAAGCTTAACCAGCCTGGTCTGCAAAGTTATGGAAAGAATCATTATGGAACTCATAAACAGAGACATTGGGGACCTACAGACACTTGATCCCACTCAGTTCGGCTTTGTAAAGGGCAGATCCTGCCTTTTGAACCTGGTTGACTTTTTTCAAAACAGTCACTAGAGCCATTGATGAGGGCATAGCAGTCCATACAGCCTACCTGGACTTGGCTAAAGCCTTCGACACAATATCCCACTCAGGCATCATAGACAACCTCAACAGCTTAAATGTAAATCCATATGTCACAAGATGGGTTGCAAACTGGCTAAAGGATAGAACCCATAAAGTCAAAATCGCTGGAGCCATATCAGACTCAAAGACAGTCACAAGTGGTGTCCCACAGGGCTCTGTCCTGGGACCCCTCTTTTTCGGCATTTATTTCTCAGATGTGAAAGCAAACATGGGAGGGTTGTGGCTGACAAAGTTCGCAGATGACTGCAAACTAGGCGCCATAGTCGATACACCAGCTGACACATACATCCTACAGAAAGGCCTCACTGAAACGGACAACTGGTGCCGGAGTCATGGCCTTAAACTAAATGCCAAAAAATGTATAGTCATCCCCTTTGGGAAAAACACAGTACCCACAAATTATCACATAGACAGTAACCCACTGAGTACGGAAAAAGTAATCAGAGACCTGGGGACCCAAGTCGATAGTGACCTCTCATTTGACACCCATGTTGCCAAAGTGGTTAGAAAGACTTTCTACGTTGCCCACCTTATCATGAAGGGATTCACATCCAGATCAAAGGAGGTCATTGTACCCCTATACTCCTCCCTTATCAGGCCCATGATTGAGTACAATGCCCCATTTGTTATGTACCTCACCCGGCACTTGCAACAGCTGGAGAGACCCCAAAAGTACCTCACCAAGAGGATCAAGGGTCTCCAACATATGTCATATGCTGCCAGACTAAAGAAACTCCAGCTCTATTCAGTAGCATACCGCCTACTCAGAGGTGATCTGTGCCTGACTTACAAGGCCATGTCCAATCAGGAATTGATGGACATGCTCCACCTCTAAAAATCCAAATCCATCAGAACCACGAGAGCTAAAGATTTAAACCTCAGCACAAATATGAATAGGACATGCTGGAGGGACAGATTCATAACTCAGAGGCTTCCCATACTCTGGAACAGAATCCAAGTCCATGTTAGGCAGAGCCCCTCACTGACTCTCTTCAAGAGAAATCTTGACGAGTGGATGGGAGATCATAGGTTTACCCCGGGGGCCATCTCTGTGTCACTACTAGACAGAGGCACAGTAAACTAATTCTATTATGTAAGGGGGGTCTTCACTGTGTCACTAGTAGACAGAGGCACAGTATTCTAAATCTATTCTGTACACTTTTGTACCATTACATGGGGTGGCGAAAGCCACATCATTATGGCTAGGCTTATAAATGCCCCAGGGCAGATAGCCTAGTACTAAACTATGAAACTATGAAACTAAAACTGATAAATGTCTGTAAAGTAAGGATAATGCATACTAAAAAGGAAACTGCCTTGTTATGTAGCACACAGATTACAGGGAATGATAACATTTTATCAGAAAAACTTCAGTCTACTGGAAAAAGGCAGTATGTTTCCAAAACAGAAAGAAAATAGAGGTCAGGGGCAGGTGAAATTAGAGAAATCACAAAGAATGTGGAAGGACTGAAGAACATTACTGTAAGAAAAAAGAGACTACTAGATGTTGACAACATGGCTCAAGTTGTGAATGTACAAAGCCAGCTGGATAAGAATTGTATGCTTGCAAATGTAATGGGCAATGAAACAATGGGATTAATAAGCGTAATGGTGAAGATGATCATTCCTTGTAACAATTGATAGAGCAGGTATTACTGAATTAGAAGTTGAAGATTCTTTAGATTTGGTCAGAAAATATAGTCTTGTAATTGGAGATTCAATTATTAGAGGAACTGATACTTATATTTGCAGAGAAGATAATGAACTTTGAATCGCGTTATGCGTGCCTGGAGCCAAAATAGAGAATGTTAGACAAGCCTTAGAATGCCTTAATGTAAGAAGTACGGATCTGTTTTCATTTATATCAGTATAAATTATCTCATACGCAAGGACTCTGACTGTTAGTAGGAAACTTACAGCTTGTACTTCACATATAGAAAGGAGAGTCAGGTCATTTTGAATTAAAATATTATTTGGATAAATACCTACGTGAATAAAATGTCCTGTTTTAAAATATGGAAATGTGTAGAGCAGCCGAGCATAATTTTGGGCACATACGTGTTCAGACAGGATGATGTACATTTGCCAAGATCAGGGAAGAGAATTTTTGCAGCAGATGTTTTCCAATAATTGTCAAATAGAAGGCAGGATTTTTGTCAAGATGAAAAAATTTAACAATTCACAGATAGCAACATTTGATGCATATCTGATGGTTGTTAATGCTAGGAGCATTGATAATAATGTTTTATTACTGGAAAATTTGCTACATTCCCACAAGATAGATGTTGCTATTGTTTGTAAAACATGGTAAAGGACAATGACTGGCAACCAGTTCTCCCAGTGTATAAGTGTTTTTACTGTAATAGACATGCTAACAAAAAATCAGGTGTAGGTGTTATAATAGGGATTAAAGATAGTTATGAGACCTGTGATTATTACATGCTCAATGAAAACATCAATACAATAGACTGTGTAACTCTAACAATAAAGACAAACCTGGAACATACAACAATTGTTGGGGTGTATAGGCCACCAAAGTCAAGTGCTGATGACTTAGACAAATTCATACTTTTATAAAACAGGAGGGAAGAATAATAGTGGCTTGGGACATAAATTTACCAGAAACAGACTGGAATAATATTGATTCAACAACATCACTAAGGAAATTAATCACAATGTATGCTCATGAACAGCAATTGGTTCAGATTGTTAAAAAAAAAGATGTAAAAAACAAACAACAAATGTATTACTTTAAACAAAACATTAAACAGTAATCACTTTTGTCCTGTCCCCCCTTAAATAACTACACTACACACAAAAAGACATTTGACGACCTTTATTAAAATTTATTATACAATGAACTATGTACACAAAAATCAACATTAATTAACTTCTTCAACAACGATGATCTCCGGGCAGTGTCACCACTCACCCTGGATGAACTTTACCTCAAGGCAGTGTACCAACTCACTTTGATACCTTCTCCACTTAGGCAGCATATCTACTCACCCACATAAAGAGGCAGCGTACCTACTCACCTCACACCATAGCAAAACCATAAACCAATACACCTTCTTTAGAGGGGGAACAGAACAGGACAATCCTGCCCCTCTTCTCTGCCACCAGCCTGATCCCAGGCTGTTCCCCCTCCTAAACCTTAGCCACAATCATATCCTCTAAAAAGAGCTTCAGATGCAAATTAAAAAGATCCAGACACACATCATTAAGGTGTACTACATCCGTCCAATACCAAGACTCCACTCCATCCCCAAAATCTCTATGGTCAATAGTATGCATCCCAAAAATCCTTAATTGCCTAGCCAACCTTTGATTCACACACCTTCTAACCCTTTCAATCGCCTTATGACTATATGCAGCCCTCCAACACAAATGTGGAACCAATTTTCACCACACGATTTCCATACCCAGATACAATGCCTGTAATCTCATCAAATCTCGCAGCATAATGTCCACCAATTGTTTTTTAGGAACAATGCCCAAGTCATTACCCCTTAAATGAATGACCAATATACATGGACAACCCACCTTCAGTTTAGCCCTCTCAAATTCATGTAACAACCCATCCCACCTAAGCCCCTTAACACCATGCCAGGACACTGACCCCCCTGAATGTGCTAAGCCCAAATTTACCCTATCATCCCTAACTAAAGCATGCTTGTCTGTCCAGTGGATGAACGTATGCCCCAAGATGATAATGTGCTTCCCTAAAAGAAAAGAAGAAAAAATAATAATCAGACCACAACTATCTAATATAAGACAAAAATGCATTTGAAGACCACCTGCCCAGCCTTTTAATCAATTCAATAAAACTACCCTCTCTAGCTAAATCTGAAGCCCTACCTATCCTGAACAAATGAACTGCAAACCTCTCCACCAGAAATCCCATAAAATGTAAAACCTTCCTCACCAAAAGTATGAATCTACTACTCAACACCACCTTCCCATCCACTGAACAAAAAATGTACTGATCCACACTCCACGTTCACCTACTCATAAATTCTTTTGCCCACATTACTGGACAAATGCAAGGATTCTTGTCAGTTTTAAGCACCACCACACATCTCCTACCCAACTGATCTGTCTTACTCCTCCTTAATGCAATAGTAACCTCACCCTGACCTATAATGACATCCTTCGAATATAATAAGCCTAACAACTCCGAAATACGAAAAGCACTAAAATATAACCATGTACATAACGTACCCCACATAAAATAATCCATAGACCCCTTTTGCAACAAACCTAACCCTTTCAACAAAACTTTCAATATAACCCTCGTAATTGGCCATATAGTATCCTTCCATTCCACCACAATTCTACCCCAACCCCTTAACATACTCCCTAATGTCCAAGACTTAGTGAAATCCTGCAACCTCGCTACCGTAGCAAAAATGCTAATCGCAGCCAAATCCACCTTATCCATCTGCAAAGCCCTGCCTAACCCCAAGCATGAGCTACATATCGCAGTAGTAATTCCTCTGACCATACCCCTTCCTCCTCTGGCAGCTGCAAAATAAACTGATTAAAATCAGAAAGAGCCCTACCATATGCCTTCCTTGTAGAAGGGGCCCAGGAGTGCCATACCAACCGCCTGGCTACATCGACCCAAGATTCCACACCTCCTCTGGCAGGATTTCTGGCACCTCCTCTGCCCATGGAACCAACCCTCGAAACCTGTGAAACTGAAATCAGGACAAGCTATCAGCAATCTCATTCCTTACACCAGGCACATGCACTTCTGTAAAAGAAAAATTTATTAGAAGGCTCTGCAAAACCAATTTACGTAATACCAACAGTAACAAGCCCAACTTAGCTGTCTTCTTTTGCAATACCCTCACTACAGCCATATTGTCAGAGTGAAAAACTACTCGTTTGCCTCTCAATTGCTCCTTCCACACCACCAAAGCTGCCCATATAGGCATCAATTCCAGAAAGGCCACATCCCACTTCCATACCTCCTCCCAATCCAGACGCCATTCAGCCGCAATCCACCGACCCATAAAATAGGCCCCCATGCCAGCACCCCCAGCTGCATCCATAAACAACTGAAATTCCTCCTGCCCCACCCAGTCTGACTGCCAAAAAGATATCCCATTAAATTGTTGCAAAAACCCATTCCATAACCCCAAGTCTTCCCGCACCAATTGGGTTACCCTAACCCAATGGTGTTTGCTCTTACCCCCTTTCAGTAAGTATGCCAGTGACCTACAAAAAGCTCGCCCTGGGTGTACCACTCAACAGGCAAAATTCAAAAGCCCCAGCAACTCCATAACTGAATGAATCCGAATCTTATCCTTACCCAACACCGAACGTATCACCAACCTAAGCCTCTCTATTTTATTCTCTGGAAAACAAAACAATCCCTGCTCCACATCAACTGTTAATCCAAGAAATTCTAATGCCCTTGCTGGACCCTCCATCTTATGCTGAGCCAATGGTACCCCTAACTCCTCACACATAACCGTAAACTCCTGCAAACCCTCCTGTGCTTCTACCTTTCCTTCACCCACCAAAAGAAAATCATCTAAATAATGCACTGCCTTTTGAGTCCCCACTTTTTGCTGCCAAATCCAATGCAGTACTGTGCTGAACTTCTCAAAAGTCTCACATGCCACTAAACAACCCATGGGCATAGCTTTATGAAACTAGTACTTATCTCCTACCCGCATCCCCAATAGTGGCCAATCCTGCCTCCTAATAGGCAACACTCAAAAAGCCGACTTGATGTTGACCTTTACCAACCATGGCTCCCTAAATTCCCTAATCACTTTTACTGCATCATCTAAGAAAGCGTAATGCACCCTAACCTTCTCTTCTGCAATAAAAGCATTTACTGAATTCCCTTCTGAATAAGACAAGTGATGTATCACTCTGAATTCCCCTTCTTGCTTTTTCAGCACCAACCCCAAAGGCGACACCCTGTAAGAACTAAAAGGCGGACTATCAAAAGGACCCAATAACTGCCCCACCCTACTCTCTTTTTCCAATAAAGCTTCCAAGATGTTGTCGTCTTTACCTTGAACAGATCGTAAATTCTTGCAACCCTCCCCACCCCTTCCCACTGTTGACTTATTAGGAAACCCCTTTTAAAAACCCTGTATTATCACCTATTTGATGGCCAAGCCAGGAAACTGATGAAGCTTATCCTGGAGAACCTCCACCTTCATAGGGAATGGTGCCCCTCCCTCTATTTCCTCTAAAAAATCTGAGTCCAAATTCCCAGGACCCATAAAAATTACCCCTCCCCCGGGACGGCTGAAAGCCTTGTCCACCACAACCACCTTCCTGACCCATCACACTGCAGTTCCAAGACAAATTCTCCTGACCACAGCTAGTGGCCAAATGACCCCCTCCACATCTCGAACAAACATGGGCAAATTTGCACCCCACCCATGAACAGGAGCCATTATTAAATGACCAACACACACCCGCTATTTCTGGTCCACTCAACCTTCTGTTAGAGCCCATGTAACTATCCATCATCATAGCCAACCATAGATCTGGGTGACGCACCTACCAATGAAGTGACTGGCCCACAGCCTTCCGTTTGCAGAAACGCTGATCATACCAGAGCCACACATTACCCGGCCTTAACAGCTGCGCCTCATGAATGGTAAGGAAATAGCCTAGCAGTGGCAGAACCAAGGACCCGTCCTTCTCAAACTGCACTGCCATAAAATAAATAAAGCCAACCACCCAATTATCCCATGTCCTAGGGTGAAGCTTACCTACCCTCTGCCTTCCCAATGCTGCTAAGGCCACTAACAAGTCCTTACTGTTAGAGGACTCTGCTTCCACTAGCCATTGGACACCTTCCACATCAATCAGCTCAAACAAATCCACATACTCCCCTTTTCAAATTTTTTCCTTAACCGGACCCGAAATATGCAGAGTCAGAATAACTGCTCCTGTCCCCTGCCCCAATGACTGGGTAGCCAACCAATCCACAGGCCACAATCCAAAATCAGAGCCTACCTCCGAGCCCAAGCCCAAACTGTCCCTGGAAGCCCCCACCCCATCACATCTCTAACTGAGTACCTGGCACCCTGTGCTAGCTGCCCCTGCACCTCCTCTATCCCTTACATACCACCCCGAGATCCCAAACTGCCAAGTCATCATCCCTCCCCACCCCACCATCCTCAACCCCTAGCTCCCCCAGCAATGCTGTTGTAATAAAACCATTACCTGCATCTTCATCTTGTGATGTGTTGGGAACCGGAGTCTCCACTGCCATCCCCTGCTACGATGCCTGCTACTCCCCCCCCCCCCGGCTGGGGTTCTCACCGCCGTGTGTTGGCTCTTCCGACCTGGGGTCTGTTCAGGTTCCTGTACCACCTCCGATGTTGTTGCCTCCTGGAACAGCTCCTCCACCTGGGCCACGACTGCTTGCCACCTCTGCCTCAGCCCTGGTAATTTGGCTATCTGTAAAAGAGAAACAAAATATTAGCACTATACTATAAGCCTGACTGCCCTAATCCCCCCAAACCCCTGGTATTGCCTTGCCCCGCACCTTAACTTATCCCTGCCTGCCCACCGTCACCTTTCACCCCTCCTGTCAGCCACCTCCTACCATTATTACCCCATTCTACCCTAGCATATCCCCTATCAATATCCCTCCCCCTATGTATCTATGAGGGGGAAAAAAAATAATTAATTAAGTCCCTCTAACAATCTCCCTATCACTCAGCCACCCAATCCCCTCACAATTCACACAAACAAGGCTAAACACACTTACCTTCCCTCCCAGCACGATCCTCTATCTAAGAAACGGTTATTCCACGCAGTGTGCATGCGCGAACTGGCACTAGGACCTAACGGCTGAAAGACCAGCAGTAGCAACCGACTACACCACCAGGTAGGACAGGGAAGCCATATCACCACCACCACCACCAAAAACTGGGACAGAGAGACACCCGACCAGCCACAATGCCATCCTGAAGGACCAGCAGACTGACTGACACCCACAAACCCACCAGGGAGCACGGACCGACAACCGCCACTATACCACCGACAAAGACGATGGACCACCCAAACTCAAACCGCAAACACCGGGGAAGTGACATGGACACATTGGCCCACAAACCCACCAGGGATAAGATGCACAGGACAACCGCGATGCCATTCTGAAGGTGAACTGAAGAGGCAAACGGACACCCACAAACCCCGTCCAGGGAGTACGAACCGCAAACACCGCCACTACCATCAACAGAAATGGAGCCATGATTACACTGGACCCACGAACCCACCAGGGATAAGCTACTCATACACCAAGGGACAACCCAGACCACCGTAACACCATCTTGAAGGGGAACCGGAGAGCAGACAGACCCACAAAACCCCAGGGAGCATGAACCGCAAACACCACCACTACCACCAATGAAATGGAGCCAGGAACATGCTGGACCACTGGGGAACTGATCCGCCACTATACCCCAATGCAACCACCACCCATGACCACCAGGAGAACAGCCACCCCAGGAACAAACACAACCAGCACACGAACCCACCAGGGAGAATGAAGGGATGATCTACTGCTACCCCCCAACCTAACTAGGACTGGATTACTCCGATGGCCCCCCCCCTTTGCCTACCGGGAGCGTCTTACTGTTTTTTTTTTTTTTTTTTTATAACTGTACCCCGACTGCATGGCACCAATGGCCTGCTACCCGATGGGGCTAAGGACAGGCCCAGCCTCCCCCCACGGATGTCCCTCAACCATATGGCCCCACCAAACAAGGCCCGACGAATCCCCAGGAGACCGGCGGACGACAGGAGCAAGGAAACTTTACCCACCCAGGTAAGCCTAGCCGTTCACCCAGACACACACACACACACACACACACACACACACACACACACACACACACACACACACACACACACACACACACACACACAGTACTCTATCACCCTTTCCTATCAATAAGCTCAAACTATCTTCCCAGACTCCAGCCCCCTCCTTAACCTAATCCCTAGAAAATACCAAATGGGGAACTGACCCAGACCACCTAACCCCTTCTCTCTTCACCATCCAAGGCCTACCTTTATCCACAATACCTACAGGTCGTCTGGATGTAAGCTAATTATCACTCCACCAACTCAAGCCAAATGTGCCTACTTCCTCTAATCCCAAACTCTTAGTACTGTCAGAAGTCCTACCTAACTTCCTATTACATCTCCCTCTCTCCTTAACCCTTTCACCACCACAAACCCACTATCCTAAACAACTGCAATCCTTACCTTCCTTTCTACCACTATACCCTCCCCACACTCCTTTACTCCCTTGCTCGAGGGACCGGGACAACTTATTTTGTCCCAAACTGCATTTGTCTCAAGATGATAAGACTTCTTCAGACTGGTTAGTGCAATTAGGAACACTAATTTATGCCTCTAGGGTCACATGGTGCAGTATTGTTAATTAATACTTTAACCCTTTCCTTCTCAAAAAAGCCAAAATATCGTCTCTGTTATTAAGACCAGGCTATTAAAAGCACTATTTCAACCAACTGAAAAATGTTGGAAAGCTGCCCAGAAAGTTACAAAGTAGTGGGGAGCATCCTGTTTTTGAATAAAAAAGGAAAAAGTTTAAAACATTTTTCAATCAAAATTGAAACCCCCACAAAAGAAGTGCGTTAATCCTGAGATGTTTAAATGTTTAATTTGCAATTTATGTAATTTCTTATTAAGTGATGTTGAAGAAGTTTGTATAAACAGTTTTAACATCGAGGTGAAAGAAATGTGTACATGTATGTCAAAATGTGTTGCTTACTTAGTACTGTGTATGTCATGCAGTTTATTTTATGTTGGTCGTACCACCAGAGAACTGTATAAAAGAATATATGACCACAAATATCCTGTGTCTGTTGGGGATGACAAAAATTTAATTGGAAAGCATTACAAAACGTAAAACAGATTTTAAGTTTGTGGTTAAGATGACGTAAAAGGCTTTGAGATGTTTAATGCTGAAGGAGAACTAGGGTGGCTGGAATATCTTTGGCAAATAAGATTAAATGCATGTTATCCACCTGGTCTTAATAAGAGAGATGATTTTGTGGCTTTTTTGAGAAGGAAAGGGTTAAAGCATTAATTATCAATAGTACACCATGTGACCCTAGAGGTATAAATTAGTGATCCTAATTGCATTAACCAGTCTGAATAAGTTTTATTATTTGAGACAAAAGCGCTTACTGTTTAATATGTTGTTTAAAGTGATACATTTTTTGTTTGGTTTTACATTTGGCTTTTGTTTGTTGTATACCTCAGTTAGACTGATTTCAATAGTTTTTTTGTTGTTAAAAAACTACCATCGAAAGGATTATACCAGACATTGTATTTCTAAAGAAATTACTGTTTATTCATGTCAAATTTTCCACTGTTGATGTGCAGTGATTATGAGGTTATAAAGGTTAATTTATTACTAGATAGTTCTGCCAAACTGAAATCTAAAGCAGTGCACAGAATATTAATTACAGATTATATGGAATCAAAACAGTCACTATGTAAAACTAATTGGAGTGATGCATTCAGTGGAATAGCTGCAGAAGGAATGTGAAAATCTTTGAAACAGAAACAGTTTCAGTGTAAAAAAATCTAAAAATTGTTTAACATCAGGATCTTGGCATACAATCTCAGGGGAATATATTTTCATAAGAACAAGATACCTGAAGTAAGGTGAGAGACAAAACATATAAGAAATGTTAAACAGGTCAAATTACAACTTACAACTTTGAAAACTGAAATAAACAAGCTGGACAAACAAATTAAGTATGGTGTGAGACAAGTTCAAGGACAATTCAAAGAGAATTTATATAACGCTATTGAGCATAATAGGAAATTATTTTATAGATACATCATTTGTGGATGGTGTAAAGACATACAAATTAATAAACTGTGTGTAGATTCTAAACTGTATTCTCAAACACAACAGATTATAGATATATTACCAACATCTTATGCAAACAGTTTGGGTCTACAAAGGGAGGGGGTTATATGTTGTTCTATTGATATCCAGGTAAACTCAGACACTGCAATCAAAATAGATTACATTGATAAAGAATTATGCAAACTGGATCCAAACAAGGGACTGGGAGGAGATGGGATAAGTAATAATGACCTGAGAACACTTCAGCAAAATCTTATAGTACCATTATATCTATCATTTGCTAGGTTATATAGATATGGGGAGATTCCTCAAGATTGGACATGTGTTTATTAAACTTGTCTTGAAGGGAAAGGGGAGTGGGACAAACCCAAATTTATATAGACAATTACATCTACTTTCATGTTGTGATACAATAATGGAGAAGGCGATATTGGATAAGTTATTCTCAGAACTGGAAGTGTTGAAACTTGAAACCATATATCAGCATGCATATGTTGAAAACAGATCTATTACTACCTGCAACATGATATTCTATAACAATATAACAACAACTATGAATGAAAAAGTGTGTTGTTGTATAATTTATATAGATTTAACTTCAGCATTTGACAGTGTTGTACACAAAATACTGATCAATAAATTGAAACAATTAGATATTGATTTATTCTTGATAAGATGGATAGCTGCATGGCTTACAAATAGGACATAGCAAGTATTATACAGCAATTGGACAGGTGAAATTCTCGGTTACAGTCACTGTCTCACAGGGCTCTGTCCTAGGCACATACTTGTTTAGACCGTATCTTTCAAACCTATCTTTTTCACCTACGGTGTTGTACAGTCTGTATGTAGATGACCTGAAACTGAATAAACTGATTACATTGTGTTACATACAGGGCATGTCTGCAAAAGAACTTGAATAAATTGACCAGATGGGCACAAGAGAATAATATGTTGATAAATACATCAAAAACTAAGCAGATGAATTTTTTGAGACATAAATTGAAAGGTAAATATTTAATACAGCACACAGGGATTGAAACTGTAGATTCATTTAAGGAGCTGGGTATATAGGTAGATGCAGCTTTGACTTTTTCTAATCATATCAACCAATTGGTTAACAATAGTTACAAAACTATAGGTTGTTTCAAAAAGATTTATAAAGTCTAGGAAATCAGAAATTATGAAGTTGTTGTTTATTAATTACATTAGACCCAAACAAGAATATTGAATAACAATATGAAAACCTTATAGGAAAAACAAGTAAACTGGAAAGAGAAAATATACCAAGAGTATCCATGGATCTGAAAATTTAAGTTTTTATGAAAGACTACAATATCTGAACTTGCAGTGTGTCTCTTATAGATATTTAAGAGGAGATCTTTTTCAGGCATATAGGGCATTTAGAGACAACTATCTCTGAGAATGTTTGAGGTTATCAAAAAGTAGTAGAAAATCATCAGACAACCTATATAGAAGATTCTATACACATGAGAAGTGTACTAATTGGTTCCCTGAAAGGTGACACATGCAACAGAATACCAAACTACATTAAAGCAAGCACCAGTTTAGATATTTTTAAGAACAGCGTGGATACTTATTATGGGAACAACTGTTTTGGAATATTGGCAAGCTAGAAGGGTATTAATGCCCATGTGTGAAATATTTGTATGTATGTATGTATGCACGTATGGCTACCATCCAAAACTGGGGAGAAGATCAACCTGTTAAGTACCTATCACCCCTTCTAAGCTGCAATCTTTTACAGACTATTAACAGCCATAAGATGCCACTAGAGAAAATCTTTTAAAACTGGGAAACACTTCATTCATGTTTTTTTTTCTTTGGAAGACTGATTGAGCCTTATTCATACATTTTTTGGCAGAATTGGGTGTTTTATAGTTTTTAAAGTTGTTTTACTCTGTCCACCATTTGTCAGTGGTCGCATTCTTTGTGTGGCAGCAATAAGTGAGTTACATCTGTCAAGATGTAAAACAAGCAACACTCCTGCACAGTTATGTTTTCTTCCATGGAACAACACTCCTACATAGTTATTATGTGTTCTTGGCATGGAAGCTCTCAAAGAGAATTTATTGACATCAGTTTTCAAACAGATGAACTTAGAATGCTCTAAGACCTAATCCTTTATATAATATACTATTTACTTTGCTCAGAAAATGGGGGTATTCACATGATAAATACTCATAACGGATATAGGTAGGTATGCACCATGAAAACAGTGGTTTAAACATTAACTTTTAAGTAGCAGTATTTTGAACAAGTAAGAGGAAGCAAATACCGAAATATTCAAATACATGAGTAAAGAAAGAAAAGAAAACAGGAATGAAGGAAGAAAGGCAAAAAAGAAAGAAAAGAAAAGCTGGCCAAATGAATGTGAATGGATCCATCATGGTGTATGTTTTTCAGTATTACTAGCTGTTGGATTATAGGGTTATAGCAACAGAATATTAACGTATGTGACCCAGCATTTTAGCATATATGTTATACAATAAAGGGAAACTACTGTGGGAGGGGAATGAGTGACAGCTTGAAAACATAGTGTAGAAATCTGAAATTTCAGTCTCATCCAAATTGTCAACATTTTAAGCAAATATCAAATGGTTTCATTAAGGTTCTGTGCTAGACCTGTGTTTTCACTTTACTTTACTGCTTATATGATGCACCAACTCTCATTCATCTTAATTTGGCATAAGGCCTGGGACTAGTAGATGTGCCGAAAATAAAAATCATTTCTGACCTTTAACAAATGAGTCAATTAATTAATAATCTCTGTTTGAAGAACCTGGGCTGTGCAGATAATGCAGACAGCTTGGCAGAAAAATATATTGCACTGAAGACTTTAAAAAGTAATAATAAAACAGTTTACGAGAAATTATCAAGGAGAATGACCTATGGCACAGCAAACACCTAACATTAATTCATTAACTAAACACCAGTTGCTTAACAACCTTGCCCTTGATGGAAGGTAGTTGGATAAATTAGCAACACAGCAGACCAAATAAAACAAATCTTCTAATTTATTGTACAAGAATGAAAGTGAGCACTGTCGCAGTGACAACCACTGCTTCATCAGATGTTTTCTACAAGTGACATCCACACATAAATACTGTTTGAAATCCAAGGAGACCAATCCTATTGGTGTAACAATCAATTAAACTTAATTGCATCCAGAGATAAAATGCTTTTTAAGTTAACAGTACACCAATACATTATAGCATGGTCCTATTAGCAAGTCAGTAAAATACAAAATACAAAATATAAAAATACATCCCTACAGATATAAACCCTTATCATGATTAGTGTGCATGGGGATATTTTAATTTCCTGGACATAAGGGCTGGCTTCAGGGGTACATCATCATTAAGACCTTGTCCCCTGTGTGCCCCTAGTCTTAGAATAGACTTCACTTCAAGATTCTCTGCTGAATTTACCAAATCTCCCAACCTAGCACTGATGTTTTGTTCTTGCAAGATTTGAAATTTGAAACTCTATCTGCTGAAGCTTATCACCAAGTGATTATCATGTTCCTGAATTGTGCACATAAGAAATACATATCCTTGCAATATTCTGCAGTAAACTGCAGACACCAGCTATTCATACACTTTGATGAGCTCCAGTTTTCATTGGATTGTAGCCCAGTATTGCTGTAATAATTAAATATGTTTATCTTATTCTCTGAAAGCAGTTAATTATCACTAGAAATACATTTCCTAAACATGTGCATCTCAAAATCCAGTGAGAATAGCTCACTATTGGCTTTCTCTACCATGTTCTGCAATGTTACAAAACTTCTTTTAGCCTATTGACCCTTTTCTGTTACAATTCTGAGCCTAGCCACCATGTGTTTTTACCTCATTTGTCAATCTTCATTAAGGAACAATGACAAACTTTTAGATGATGTCTCGATACATCATATCTATAATGCTCCTCTTTGTTTGTCTTAGTTGTGATGATACATTTATTTATTTATTTGCTTGCGTGTTAACCAGCAAAGTAAACTGTTCTAGGCTGACCACTTTAAGCCACAACTCAGGCTACATTTACAGGAATAACTAAATGCAACATACACACACATATATATATATATATATATATATATATATGTATATATATATATATATATAGAGAGAGAGACGAATAACATATATTGAACCATAAGGGATGTGTGACCATGGTACAGCTTTGATGTATATAAAAACATTTCCCTTTTCAGGTTATTTGCTTTTTATTATTTGAAGTCTGTCAAGGATACAAAAAACTAATGGGGGACAAAAACCCAGCATTGGGAACAATTTTAAATATTACTCTAATTCACTAAAAAAGCTAACAAGGCAGCACATTTTTACATTCACATGGATTTCCAGAATAATACTAAGTATGGACTTCTAATGCCTGGCATTACTGACTGACTATAATACACAGCAATTGAATAGAAAATCCAAACTCTTTTGAAGGACTGGGCAAAAATGTCTGGCAAATTCTAGTATATCCTATAAAATCAGCGAAAGTTTGGAACTATGCAAAGAACTAGAGTGGTAGTGGCAGTGGGATTTTTTTTTTCTTTTACAAAATTATTTCGTAATGGTGTTAGTTTAAACATAAATGTATTTACTACTTATTCAAGATACATTGTAGATAAAATAAATAAAATAAATAGAGCTTTAGGAACAAAGAAAAAAACAATAATATGTGCTGTAAAGCAGGTTTCAGAATGGAAAAGAGGCTATCCCTTTTTAATAAAACATCTTTCTATGGTCATGGATATCAAAAAGATGTAGTTACTATGCAGTTCATCAGGAAACTGTCATTTCTGTGTTGTTGCTTATTTATTCTAAACTCCTGTTTAATTCCTTATTTATAATATTTTAAGCAGCAAAGTGAAATCTTTGTAATTACGTAGATGACACTTTCATAGAAATAGTGCTCACTTAAGCAGAAAAGTAAGCCTTTAATGAATACAAAATAAAGAATTTTGTATAAGGGGTTATGTAGTTTGCCTTAAACGAGCCACACTTCACTGAACTTGAACACATTACTTGAAAGCTATTTCCAGATGGTCAGACTTACTTAAGAACATAGTAAGTATGACAGCATTGCACAGCTTGCTGAAACACAACTAATCGGTATCTACTGTTCTTTTCCACATCGTATTTGACAGTACCCAGTTAAGAAAAATACTGAACAGAAAGCTAATTACACTCCAGATTATGCTCCTGGGATGAGATGGTTCCACAAGATCAGTCCATGTAATTTTCACTTTTTCACATTGGGCTGTCATCTTCTTAAACTGTACAACATTTCAACACACCACCTGCAATAGTTTACCTATTATTTTGGACACTTTTGTGTTCTTTTGAAAATGCAAAAGAATCCTATTCCTTTATAATTTGCATTACTTTTTTTGTCAACTGACAGTAGTACAGGAGACTATTTTTGTTGCCATTATATAGCTTGAGGAGGGTAATTTGCTGTTTTGTTCTATGTTTTTATATGAATGAATAGATAAACACAACAGCGTATAAAATGTCACACTTCTGCGCCAGTGCTTATTTCTTCCAAAATTCTGAAGCACCAAGCCAGATCTTTAAATACTGTAAGATTTATGGATGCAAGGACAGGAAAAGAGCTACTGTAAAATGTTTTAACAAATGCACAATCCTGTAAAGGTATGTTATGGAATCCCAGTATGACGAATGTGGAGATATGTGGTACTGAGGACTACTGGGATCATACTCAAGTGTAAGTTTCTCAGACTGTTGATCAATGGTATGTTATTGACATATATACTGCTAACACAGACACACACACACAGTGATACACATGCCCTGGCTGTTAAAGGAATTGTACATATATGGAGCAAATTGTTTTCCTTTTTTCCTGCTCCTTTAATAGTGTCTTTTTTATAGGATCATAGGATCTTAGGATCATAGAAAGTTACAAGGCTATTGGCCCCTGAGACCCTTGCAAGCCTAGTCAGGAATTTAGCCTGTGCTCCAAGAAGTCAGCACTGTCCAGCAGGGACACAGGTGGAATCTCAGGGGTGTGTTTTCTGTTCCCATTCCAGTTATCTAGGTTGCATTTAAAAATGTTTAATAAGGTACTCTGCTTTATGTGGAGAGTAAGTCTATTCCACAGAAGGGGGAGTCTCTGGGACACAAATCTATCCCACCAACAAGTCCTATTGATGTCGCAGACCAAGTTGAGGTCGCACATGCAGGTTACTCGAGTGGAGCTTGATTTGTGAATATACAGCAGTCCCATCAAGATGGGGTCTGAGATTGCACCATATGCCAGACAGAGGTCACCTCTGAGGACTCTGTAGGAGACTGATTGGAGGGACAGGACTTTGAGCTTATCTGTGAAGGGGAAATATTTGAGGCCCTGGATTCTCTAGGTGAGGAACCTCTGTGGTCTCTCCAGCTGCTGCATGTCCTTTGTGAGGTACATGCAAAAAGGGGCATTGTACTCAATAATGGGTCTTATAAGAGAAGAATACAGGGATGCTATGACCATCTTGTCCCTTGATGAGATACTCTTCCTAATGAGGTGGGCCATGTAGAAAGTTTTCCGTAAAATGGAGGTAATATGCTGGTCAAAAGTCACTTTGCTAACATCTGGGTGCCCAAGTCCCTCATGACTTATTGCAGCCTTATTATCAATGTAATAATTTGCGGGGATGTCACTCTCTCCATAACGGATGATGATGCATTTTTTGGCATTCAGTTTGAGGCCATGCTTCTGGCGCCTGTCATTTGTTTGGGTGTGACCCTCTTGGAGGATATCCACATCACTAGGGGAACTGATGACAGCACCTGGCTTGCAGTCATCTGCCATCTTGGTCAGCCATAGCCCACTAGATTTGGCCTGCACCTCTGAGAACTATATCACAAACAGCAGAGGCCCTAAGACTGATCCCTGGGGTACACCGCTTGTTACGGATCTACTACTTGAGATGGCTTCTCCTATTCTTACCAGGTGGGTTCTATCAGTGAGACAGTTTGCTACCCATCTGGTAACATATGGATTGATGCCTAGTTGAAATAGTCTATCTATTATACCTGAGTGGGGAATAGTATCAAAGGCTTTGGCCAGGTCAAGGTAGGCGGTGTGCACCATCTTCCCATTGTCTATGGCCTTGGTGACTGTCTCAAAGAAGTCAAACAAATTTAACAGGCATGACATCCCCTTGGTAAAACCAAACTGTGTGGGATCAAGTGTCTTTAGGTTGCCAATGTCCTTGTTAATGAGGTCCGCGATAATCCGCTCCATGGCCTTGCAGATCAGTCTAGTTAGGCTGATAGGTCTATAATTTCCTGGATCTGTGGATGTTCCACCTATGTGCAAATGGATGATGGTGGCTGTTCTCAACTCGGTTGGAACAAAGCTGGTACTCAGGCTTTGGTTGAATAGGGTGTCTAATGGTGCTGCAAGTTCCTGCCTGAGTTCGTGTAGGATGCAGCCTGGGATGTTATTGGGTTCCATGGAGGCAGTTTTTTTGCCTTTGAGAGGGCAGTGATGACTTGTTCCCTAGTGATTAGGGGAGGCGGCAGGTACTGCGGATGTCCTGTTTACTGATGGGGGGCAGATGAGTAAAGTTTTCACTGAACCTTTATGCCAGCAGGTTGGCTATATCTACAGTACTTGTGTGTGTGGTGTCCTTGACCACCAGTTCTGAGCAGATCTGGGTGCTTCCCTTGAGATTGCAGACATAGGTGAAGAAGGCCTTATGATTGTTTTTAGTAGATTTGCCCTGTTTGGACTCGAAGTTTGCTTTAGAGGATTTCACTGGTGCTCTTATTTTCTTCTTCAGGCTAAGGAGAGATTGCTTCCAATTAGGCACCTGCTCCTTCTTGGTCCTGGACAGCAATTTTTTCTTTCATTATTGAGTTTATTTATTGCAGATGTCCATCAGACAGGTTTACTCTTCTTTGAGGAGGAGGATTTCATCCTGTTTGGTATTCCTGATTCCATGCAGCTATATAAATGTTCATATAGTACATTGGTGTATGTTTGGACATATGTGCAAGTTCCTATGGAGGAGGAGAGGGCTGTCAAACAGTTTATACCTTCCCTCAGGAGGTTGTAATCATCTTTGAAGAAGTTTTTTTTGTTTGACCCTAGCTGGGGGGGGGGGATATGGTGACTTCAAAAGTGACTGTTTTGTGGTCAGATCTTACCAGGGATAATGACGCTGTAGGGATATTGCAGTGGTTACTCATGTTGGCTAATACCAAGTCCAAGATATTTTCACCACTTGTGCGAGTGTCATCTAATTGGTCCAAGGCATTTACATTGACGAAATCAAGGAATCTCTGGTCATTTGTGTTTTGGCGTGAGTATTTATTCCAATCTATGATTGGATAGTTATCGTCATGCAGGATTAGGGTAAAGGACTGAATCTTGATAGATTCAAAGAGGTCTAGATAGGTGGAGTGGGCATCTTGAGTCAAAGTTGGAGGCCTATAGCTAGCTATTATTTGAATAGGGGTCTTGTCAATTGTTAACTGCACCTGGAGTGTTTCCTGTGCATCCTACTGTTTGACCAGCCTAAAGATGTGCATGTCTTTTATATATATAGCAGTTCCACTTCCTTTTATTTTGCTGCCCATGGTTTGGGGTCTGAATGAATGATAGGATGAGTAACCTGGTATGGCTGGGGTGCTCTCTGCAGCTTTGAACCAGGCTTCTGTTACTGCACAAATGTCAGCTTCTTCTTGAGTTAAGAATGCTTGCAATGAGTGCAGTTTCATGTTTTGACTCCTACCGTTTAGCAGCTTGACCTTTAATTTACATTTTGATGAAATGTTCATGTTGGTAGCCTTGACCTCATGGTATTGCTTAAAAACAGCACTATGGGGGAGGCAAGAGCCTTTGCCATGAGCCTGAATCCCAAGGGAGAGAGATGCAGGCCATCTCTGGCAAAGCATCATGGTTTGTCAATCATGATATCCCAGGCTGTCAGGTACTGGATCCCCTTGGAATGACACTGGAAACTAAGCCAATTTTAAAGTCAGTCATTTTCTGTTCGTATTGAGGCATTATTCTGGGTGACAGTAGAATGTTGCTTAAGGATAGGGACATACTTGTCTGGGACACATATTCAGTGACCTCAATCATGTCTGTCTTCGGGTTCAATATGTAATACCAAAATTTCACAATCCTGAGACTCTGAAAACAGAGGACCAGAATCCTGAGATTGCGGAATCTCAAACTAAAAAAAAAAAAAATGTAAAACACAAAACAAATTATTCTAACGTTTATGCAGGGGGCAAGACTCCCTGCACCCCCCACACCACCTGCAACTTAAATATACCAACTTCGAGATGACACTACAGTGGAGAGAATGGCAAAGTTCCCATTCTGCACTGTATAGCAATCCCCATTCACTACTTTTGAGATTCCACAATCTCGAAATTCTGGTCGTCAGTATTCAGAGTCTCGGGATTGTGGAATTTCTGTATTACCTAGTGAACTCCTCTCTTCATATAGTCCAGGGAGGTGCCTCTCAAGTCATTCACTCCAACATTCACTATCACAGAGTCATAACAGTACCTGTTGAGAGACTTGAATGCATTGGTGATATGGTGTATTCTGCCACCCGACAAACAACTAACCGTGACTTTTTCCTTGTCCAGCCTAGTGAGGGGCACATCTGTGTGTTTCAACAATGTAGTCTCCTATAACTAATATGTTGGGTTTAATATTTAGACCTTAGTGGCTGTGAGACAGAGGTGTGTGGACAGAGGTGTGTGGACTATGTGTGATGTGTGGTGTGATTTACAGTGGAGGTTGTTGCATTTTCCTTGGAGGTCTCTTTTGTTTGGGTATGCTTTTGCTGAGGACCTTTGCATATTTGGGGATGTGGTTTTGGTGTGGGTGGTGTTTGAGGTGTGGTACTTGTGCTGCCAACCTTTTCAGTGTCAGATATACTGGTTTGTGTCTGTGGGGGGGGGGGGGGGCAATGACACTAGGTGCTTGATGTAATTGCATCTCTCACAAATTGTGTTCCTAGGAGGAGTAGTAGAGGTTTGTCCATGTACATGAGGCAGTTGCTATGCTGTTTCAGGATGCCCATATCAACCAGACTGTCTGGAGAAAATGTAGTACATTTTCTATCCATATTTGTCAGAAACTGAGGGATAGAGGCCAGAAAGAGATAAAAGGGTAAAGAGAGGAAGGTCTACGAGTAGTGCTGTTAGGCTATAACACAAATGCTACCAAGGGAAAATTTGTAGCTGCAATAGCTCAAAAAGTGTTAAAAACTGTGCAGCTGAAGCTCTGGATGCAGCAGACCTGTATCTAGACTATGCTACTCAATGTTAAGGTTAAGAACACAGTGAAAAACTCACAATGAAGCACAGATTAACCACTTATAGTCAAAAGAACAGAACTCACATTATGAAAAAATACAGTTAAACAATAATGAAATGCAGTAAAATCCAGTTAAACAGTAATGAATTGCATATAGTTAATCAGTAGATTGCTTTAAAACAGTAGCTTACAATCAGAACAGCAAAAGACAGGACAACTACAGCAGCAATTTAGTAGAGTACTGTAATCAGTTTAATAAGGCTACCAACAAGCAGTAATAAATACAGCAAACTAAATGCAGTTGAACTCCTAAGTACAAGCAGCAAAATTAAGTAGGAAGAGGTACGTTTTTTTATTTATTTTTTAGTAGAAAGTGAGGAGACAGAAGATAATAAGATAATTCAAGGTTGATAAGCTAAAGAGGTGGGCCTTTACAAAGTTCTCACTATAAACAGTAGAATGAGCTGATGTAATATGATGGGGTGAATGTCCAGTATCAGCATTATACTACAGGGTGGCTACTCAATGCCAACAAGCTTTAAGACCATATCAGCAGCTGGACAAGTGGGTGGGATCTAAAAAAACTGTTGCACAGATTAAACAGATATGCAGTAAAACAGAAGTGCAGAAAACAGTTAAAAATAAGCAGTTATCTTTATCCATTATCACAGCAGAGCAATGGCAGAAGGCCTATCTCATTGCAGCTTTGAACAGCTTTGAGCAAACAAGTACAAGTTGGTTTAAAACATTGGCTATGTAAGGCAGAGAAACAGAAACCAGCCAAATTATCCAATCAAAATAACACAGTGCTGCAGGAATGCTTATAGGTAGATCAGACTAAATTCTCTCTTCCTCAAAGAAACAGCTAGGCCTCTCTAGACAAAATATTTTACTTCAACACCAAAGTTCACAAACGGTGACAGATATTCAGCTCTATGCTAGTGTTTTTCAAGTACAGTAACAAGTAAAAAGAACAGACAACAAAAAGGAGACTAAAAAACAGTTGCACAGATTAAACAGATATGCAGTAAAAATGAAGTGCAGAAAAAGGTTGAAAATAAGCACTTATCTTTTTCTAATATCACAGCAGAGCAATGGCAGAAGGCCTATCTCACTGCAGCTTTGAACAGTTTAAGCAAACAAGTACAAACTGGTTTAAAACACTGGCTATTTAAGGCAGAGAAACAGAAACCAGCCAAATGATCCAATCTAAATAACACATTACAGGATTGCTTCTAGGTGGATAACACCAGATTGAATTCTCTCTCCCACAAAGAAACAGCTAGGCCTCTCTAGAAAAAAGATTTCACTACAAGCTCCAAAGGTCACAAGCAGTAACAGATATTCACTCTAAGTCAATGTTTTTAAGTACAGCAACAAGTAAAAAGAACAGACAACAAAAAGGGGACTAAAAACATTTGCACAGATTAAACAGATATGCAGTAAAACAGAAGTGATGAAAGCAGTTGAAATAAGCACTTATGTTTTTCCAATATCACAGCAGAGCAATGGCAGAAGGCCTATCTCACTGTAGCTTTGAGCAAACAATTACAAACGGGTTTAAAACACTGTCTATTTAAGGCAGAGAAACAAAATCCAGCCCAATTATCCAATCAAAACAACACAGCATTGCAGGAATGCTTCTAGCAAGATCAGACCAGACTGAATTCTGTCTCCTACAAAGAAACAGCTAGGTCTCTACAAAAAAAAGATTTCACTGCAAGCTCCAAAGGTCACAAACAGTAACATATATTCAGCTCTGTGCTAGTGTTTTTCAAGTACAGTAACAAGTAAAAAGAACAGACAATAAATAGGAGACTAAAAAACAGTTGCACAGATTAAACAAATATGTAGTAAAACAGAAGTGCAGAAAACAGTTGAAAATAAGCACTTATCTTTTTCCAATATCACAGCTGTTTTAGAAAGAATTCTGGGTTGCTTTCTGTTTTGCAATCAATGTCAGAAAAGCAAGGATTGCTAGGACATTTTCAAATTCTTTTTTTTTTTTTTTTTTTTGTGGCATTTATTTATTGACATTTAGTGACCGGGAAAGTCTGACTGGGTCACAGACCCCTTTTCAGAGGAAGCCCAGGAAGAAAAGCTCCACAATTACAAACTTTAAGTAATAAAAACTTCAAGCAGACAATCAAAATTAGTAAACATTATACATTTTTGTCACATTGTGCGAGATATAATAATTTGCAATAAGATGTTATCTATTCACAGCAAATGAAACATAAGTGACAATTTCGAGAGATGAATAGATATAATTGTGATTAGAAAATAGGTAGTGTTAGATCTTTCATTGGATTTAATACTTTAACATTAGCAGAAATGCAGATATGAGTGATGGGTTGGTATGGAGAGGAGTAGGGATAGAATACAGGTTATAGACTAAGGCAGAAGAAAGGTGAATTAATGGTATAAGTGTATGAGTATGATTTATCCAGGGCAATACTGAGGTCAGATGAAGGTTAGGGGAAAAGGAGTCTGAGATGGAAGAGAGGCTAAGAGTACTGCTTGTAAGCTTACAAGGTAATGGTTAAATAGGGGCCAGTCAGTTTATTTTGACTGGGATAACAGGATGACTTTGTGAAGGGGAAAACAATTAAGAGGGATGGAAGGAGGATGGAGACAATTATGGAAATTACAGTACTTGTGTTTGGGAGCAAGGACATATGTGACTTTTGAGAAAGTGTTTTTTCATTGTTTGAAAGTCTTGAGAGATTCAGTGCTACAAATGTTAGATGGCAAAGCATTCCATAATTTAGCAATAACATGAGAGTAGGTACTTTGGCCTGCTCTTTTTGTGGGTTTATATACTTGCAAGAGGATTTTTTTTTAGCATAGTGAAGGTTTCTAGGTGGGGAATAAGGCAAAAAGATAAATTTTAAAGCAACCACCCTTTCTCTTTTTCCTGTCCATTCTCAGGATATTGTATCCTGGTGGGACTATTTCAGAGTCGTGAATATGTTGCTTAAAGGACAACAATGGGATTATATTATTAAATGCTCAACTTCTCTGTTATTTTTTCTCCCTATTTATTGCCCCTGCTACAAATAAACAATACAGCATTTAAAATATTTTAAATTAATAGTTTCTCTCCACTAGAACAGTACCTTACTGTACTGTATTGGTTTCATTTTCAAAAAACTTTTGACCTGCCCTGAAAAAGTCTCCAATTCACTGACATCATCAATGCCATTGGATTCAGATAGTTTTCTGGCCATTTCCCTCCCCAAATTGACATCACCGCTACTGTCCTAAAAACCCACCCATGCTGTGATGTCACAGCTCCCTGGTCCTTCCCCTATCCATACAAAAAGTAAAGGCTAGAACAAGGAAACAGTACAAGTCTCCTACTGTGAGCTGTCAATCACAGTAGGCAACAGCTCACCCTTAGGACTCTGACAGCTAGGGAAGTTAGGTGTGAAGAGAGATGGAAGATGAGTCAAAAAAGTACACATTGAGGCTTCACTTCACAAAAGACTGCAGTTTAGCCATTCTAAAAAGAAGCAGCAGTAAAAAGCACTCTGAAAGCCTATTCTGTGGCATTTGTACTGTTTATGTTTTAAGTAGTCATTGAACAGCATGATATGTTACTTAAAACTGACTGAAAGACAGCAGTGTAGCCATGTAAAATCAGTGCAGTGACAGGAGCTTTGGGAAGAAAGAGGCATGTGTGATGTCATTTTTTACAGACAAGCACTGAATTATGGGATATCCAAAGGCAGACTAAACAATCAGAATTACTTCAAGATGTCAGACCCCATGTGGCCAGACTCAGAAATTACTTATAAAAATATTTAAAAGCCTGTAAATAGTCCCAGAGTGGTGTTAAAATGTAGGAAACTCCAAGCCATGATGAAATAAACATGTTTTTTCAGTCTGTGGGTGCAGTTCTCCTTTAAGCCAGGTTTCAGTAATTGCTACTATATATGGGGAGTGAACTGTCACTCAAGTGTGGAATTCTGAGAGTTTATTACTAATGACATGTATGTTAAGTGTTATTAATAGCAGTGTTTTAGAGAGGGAAGGGTATGTTGGTTCAGGGTTCGGAAGAATATCGCCACACTGTAGGAGTTTAAGTTAATGGACTTTGACATGATGTGTTTGATAAGTGGTTCTTTATTTTTGTATTTAGTGTATGTATATGCTGTGATTTTTTATTTTATTGGGTGTTGGCAGGTAAAAGAGTTTAGACAGGTGAGTTGTCCTAACTTTGATTAAGTAGAGAGTCATGTTAAAATAACTATCACTGGGAATGTTACTTGATAAAGATTGGGTTGATGATCTTACAGTTGTTGACAGTGGAGGATAATAAGTGGCTTGGATGAGTATGCTAAGTAGCAGAAGTAGTGTTGTAAGGAGGACAGACTAGTGTAATGAGATAGCCATGTTGGTGTTTTGGGTTGGTGAGATAAAGGCAAAGTGAGAAGCAGAGGTTAGAGAATAAAGTTAGGCAGTGTGTATTTTATAGTGGTGAAGATGCAAAGGTGTAAGAAAAAAGTCAGATTTGCATTTATTTGAAGAGGACGTGAAGGAGAAGACAGAATTGTTAGAGTAAATCAGTAAAGATGGTATATATATATATATATATATATATATATATATATATATATATATATATATATATATACGTGTGTGTGTGTGTGTGTGTGTGTGTGTGTGTGTGTGTTAGAAGAGAAAAAGCCAAAAGAAGAAGAAAATTATAATATTTGTAGAAGTAAAAGAGAATTACTTTGATATGTCTGGCTATTAGCGACCTAAGTGGGTGTAGGTGATTATCTTTTTATGTAAGTATTAGGTGATTGGATGATGGAGATGAGTTGGAGGAGTTAAAGTTACTGTATTAAATTGTAAGGGAGGTGTGTGTGAATTGGGGTAGGGAGAAGAGTGAGCCCGAGCGAAGGGGGGGGGATGGGTAGGGCCAAGTGAAACATTGCTAACAGAAACTATCAGTAAGCAACAAAAGTTTCTCCTTTGTACAGTTTCTTATTAAAAGTTCTTATAGTGTCATGATGAAACGCTATGTAGAGAGTCTTATAAATTAAAAGTATGTTGGTGAAGGGATATGTAAAACTTATATGGGTCTGAGGAAATGGGGGAACAGTCAAAAAGCAACAGTGACTAGGAAAAAGGAGTTAGGAGAGAACAGTTGAGCTATAAGCTCATGCCCATAGAAGGGAGGGAGAGAGGGAAAAAATAAGAAATACAGTTGAAACTAAATCAAACAGAGTGGTAAGGAAGGCTTACTTGTACCCAGTGATATGTTACAGCAGACTGTGTAAGGGAATACATATATTTAGAATGTAATTGAATACAGAAATAATACCTACTTGTCTTAATTTTTTGTTCAGTTACAGAAAAAAATCTTTCTTTTGTGCTATTTGTTTTTCTCACACTGCATCAGCATGTAGGAGAAATAAGGTCTTTGTTTTTGCAGTGAAATAATTGGCAGAGTGGCTGGGTTAGACAGCAGACTTATCACTTGTCTTTGTTTTTGTTCAGTTACATTAAAAAATCTTTGGTTTGAGCTATTTGTATAGTTTTGTTTATAGTTTACTAGCTTTTTGTGTTCAGATAATACATACAGAAAAAAAACATGCTGTTTCCTTCCTTGGTATTATTAAAACAACAGCTACATATTAGTTCTGGAAAGCATATCATGCAGTTTATGAAAGTATTCCGTAGTGATGATAAAAGGTTTAACTTGTGCATTAGTGTATTTAAGAACTTATTAGAACTGATGGTACATATCTCTACTATGAGATCTTATCCATTTACTACTAGCCTCTCTGTCTCTCTCTCCTTTTTTTTTTTTTTTTTGTTTTTAAGGAAGAGGCAAGTCCTACTTATGTCCATCAGTAGAGTCTCTTCTAATTTGCTGAAAAAGATTGGCATTTGTAATTGCTTTCACTTCATGCCAGCATCTCACCCTAAGCCAGACCAGAATCAAAGATCATTATTATTCATGACTCAATAGCCCTCATACTTCTATTACTGATATACCCAGGGCATACATAATACATGATGTCTATGTTTTAGTTGGAGGCATGCAACTCCTAAGCACTACCATGGATAGCAAAAGACTTGTGGAGTACACTGGTAAAATCAAGTAACACGATTCATTTCCAAACCCTTTGGCACTATCAGATGATTACCAATAACCTACCAGTGTACTTAATGCTGTGCTTCATACCTAAATTCAAAACATACGGGAAACATTGCATTCCACCTCCTACATTTTCCTTACAGTGATGTGATCTTCTCCCCCATTCTATCTACTACCTGTACAAAAATTAGAAACCAGTTTTGTCCAGATTGTTCTTGACTCCACCCCCGACACACACACATACACAACTCCATCATGTCAGTCACCCAAAACACTCTAGTGCTGCATCAGTGATTTGACACTCAAGCACAATAAACTACTTTCTTTTAGTGACTGCAGTCTCTCTTCTCCCCAAATTATCAAGTCATAGTAATTTTCTTTATGAGCCATTAGCTAGGCTCATGGTTTTCTCAGTATTTCCACTTGATAGAGAACTCAAGTGTCCCTCCAGCTGCTTACCCTGTCATCAGTAAATGGTTATGACCCTATATCTGCTCCATGTTAGTCAATGAAACATGGACCTGCCCTTCCACCAATTGCCCTACATCCACTGTTAACAGTGGATATGGCAAATCATGTAAAAAACACTCAATTGACTCACCAAAAGAGATCAGAGCATTGTGATATGACAATCTGCCACACACACATGCACACACACGCACACACACACACACACACACACACACACACACACACACACAAACACACACACATGCACACGCACACACACACATATCAAAAGTCAATTTACCTTACAGTGGGAGGGCGAGGAGTGTCAGTCATGACAGTGACATTAACCACACTGAGATGTGGTTGTTGCCATGGACAGGGGTGGCAACAATTCAATCTCCAAATCAGTGCATGCCTTGTATGTAATCTTAGCCTGTAACTGTCCATCAGACATCCAGATGTCTTCTTGTCCAAACTGGGAATTTGTTAGTATCCTCATGTAGGCAGCACTGGATATCATGTGAGCTACCAATGACAGCAGCAAGCATTTCTGCCACAGGTCCCTGTATGCTATATCACTCCACATCCCTCAGTTGCTGCAATGGTTACTTGTCCTCACACATACCACACAGCACACTCATCTTCGCTATTATGGTATGTGCATAGTGGCTATTTTCTCTGGATCACTCATCTGCACATACACTGATCATTGCCAAGTGTCTTATCCCAGTTTGGCATCAAGCTGGAGTAATGATGATGATTTTCACCTATACTTTGGAGGCAATATGGCTAACAGGTGCCATCGATGCTGGTGACATCTCTGTTGCCCAATTGACCTCACTCTCACAGGACATCCAGTGCTTAATACAGGGGATGATAGATGTCTGACTGGACCCTCCACTATCCCTTCTAATGAGGGGGGTGTGACATCCTCCAATGTATGGAAAATGTGAAGCCTGTAGTGGTAACATTCTGCAGTAGTGATATTTTCCATAGTGCAACAATGTTACCCAATGATGCATGTCAAATGGTGTCTATAACATGCAACCATGAACGTGGGGCTACAGTTTTGCTCCATTTTTCCCTCCTTCTGAGTGTACATAGCCTCTTCAGGCAGTGGGTTCAGCAGGGGTCTTGCTGGTGCAGCCAGGAGACTAAGATCTTTTTTGCATCTGTTGCATAGGTACCATCAGAAGTGCATGTTAGACTATTATGATGACTTATTTTACAAGCCTTATGCCTATAACCAGCTCAACAGGGCAGTAACTCATGTGACTGGCTTCATCTTCTCTGGCAAGCAATGCAGACTTTACTACTATGACCTGCATAGGCACCACCCTAACTTATTCCACCTGAGGAAGGCAAATGTTAAGGAGATTAAGTCAGCATTTTTCCTTCTGGTTATCGTCTGTTAATTTCTTTTCCTTTTCTTGGCAGATTGACATTATACTGAAGAGTCTCTATTTTTCTTTACAGTGGTGAAGGAGATCACCTTCAGTATGGTGGTCTGACAGGTGTTCTAAGCAGCAGTGTGTCTATACTATGTGCATTTCAGTCATGTGCAACTGAAATCCAGGTTATTATATAAATGTGTAATAATGTATTGTATTTTTTGTCTTGATGATTGTGTATGTTTGTTGTACATATTTAGCTGTGATGAAAGATGTGGTGCAACTGAAATCAGCTGGTCTGCTCTAGCTGATGTGCCTGGTGCTGTGCCACTAGTTGTTACCAAGCCAGCATCTCATGAGAAGGACAAATGTCATTCTTATGGAGACCTTGAAGGCTCGTGGTTATCTTCTGAGTCCTCCTGTTGGGAAAGTGGATGGCAGCCCATCTCAGATTTGCCATCAAAAAGTGCCCTTTAATCAACTAATATCAGCTGCGACAGCTGGTCAGGGCCAAGGTATGACAGAAGTTGGGTTCCTGCATAGGGGACATGGAGCAACTCCTGGTGTGGCTGATAGAGCCTTGTGATGGTATGACCCTGACTGATAGAGTTGTGTGATGGTATGACCCTAACTGATAGAGCCGTGTGATGGTATGACCCTAACTGATAGAGCCATGTGATGGTATGACCCTAACTGATAGAGCCTTGTGATGGTATGACCCTGACTGATAGAGTTGTGTGATGATATGACCCTAACTGACAGAGCTGTGTGATGGTATGACCCTACCTGATTGAGTTGTGTGATGGTATGACCCTAACTGATAGAGTTGTGTGATGGTATGACCCTGACTGATAGAGTTGTGTGATGGTATGACCCTAACTGATAGAGTTGTGTGATGGTATGACCCTAACTGATAGAGTTGTGTGACGGTATGACCCTAACTGATAGAGCTGTGTGATGGTATGACCCTACCTGATAGAGTTGTGTGATGGTATGACCCTAACTTTCAGGTTTCAGGGGCAAGCCTGCCTGTGACCTGTGTCATAGTGGTGACTGATATCTTGGTGAGTTTCTATCTGAACAAGTCATACAGGCCCTCTATAGCCTGTTCTATCACTTATCATAGTGTTTACCTTCCTTATGTGTCACTCCCCATAACCTGTTTGTAGTCCAGTCCTCATCTCTAGTAGTCGTCTCTCTGTATCTCTGCATCCCTCCATTCTTGCCTACGCTTTTGTGCCCCCATCATCACATTTGGCTCTGTCTACATTTTGTGCTTGTTTACCTCCAACTGCTAGCTTTACTTTCTTTTTATATCCCATAGATGCTCTTTGTAAACATCTCTATCTGCCTTTTTTGTCTTAAAACAAATAAATAAAACAGACACTCTTGGAGAGTGAAATTATCTAAATCACTATAAAAAATCTTACTAGTAGCAAGGGCAGGAAGTAATGGAATTTCATTTGAATTGCATATTGTCACCTTACACATTATATGTACATACTGAATAAAGCATCCAACATGCTGGAGTTATAGGACCAAATGTTAACCTCAGATATGTAGATGGCACCAGCCTGATGGCTAAAAATGAGACCTTTTGCAACTCTTTATGTGAATTATTTAATGCAAATATTTATAAAATGCTGCTATCTCATAACGGTTTCTTGTACACACTTATGCTAATGAAAAGATATCATGGGAAAATCAGATGCTGTGATGCAACTGTAAACTGAACTAGGCAGTAGGATCAGTGTAGCAACAATATTCCGGGTCATACTTTGCAGAGAAGATTAGGTCAAAAAAATTACTGGCAACATATATATATGCTACAGAATTGTGGCAGAGTGTCTCTGCAATGTTTGTTCATTTCATGATGTGACAAGAGCAATAAAGCAATGGGTGTGCCTGGAGCAAAGCTGCTCGTGGCTGCAGCAGGGACACTATAATACTATAATAAAGCAATGGGTGTGCCTTAGATGATGCATGCTCATAACTGGAGCAAAGCTGCTCGTGGCTGCAGCAGGGACACTATAATACTATAATAAAGCAATGGGTGTGCCTTAGATGATGCATGCTCATAACTGGAGCAAAGCTGCTCGTGGCTGCAGCAGGGACACTATAATACTATAATAAAGCAATGGGTGTGCCTTAGATGATGCATGCTCATAACTGGAGCAAAGCTGCTCGTGGCTGCAGCAGGGACACTATAATACTATAATAAAGCAATGGGTGTGCCTTAGATGATGCATGCTCATAACTGGAGCAAAGCTGCTCGTGGCTGCAGCAGGGACACTATAATACTATAATAAAGCAATGGGTGTACCTTAGATGATGCATGCTCATAACTGGAGCAAAGCTGCTCGTGGCTGCAGCAGGGACACTATAATACTATAATAAAGCAATGGGTGTGCCTTAGATGATGCATGCTCATAACTGGAGCAAAGCTGCTCGTGGCTGCAGCAGGGACACTATAATACTATAATAAAGCAATGGGTGTACCTTAGATGATGCATGCTCATAACTGGAGCAAAGCTGCTCGTGGCTGCAGCAGGGACACTATAATACTATAATAAAGCAATGGGTGTGCCTTAGATGATGCATGCTCATAACTGGAGCAAAGCTGCTCGTGGCTGCAGCAGGGACACTATAATACTATAATAAAGCAATGGGTGTACCTTAGATGATGCATGCTCATAACTGGAGCAAAGCTGCTCGTGGCTGCAGCAGGGACAGTATAATAAGCCTACAGCTGATCCTCAAAGAAAAATCCCATCTCAGTTCATCATATAAAATGAGAAGGAAGGAAGTGAACAGCAAAAAGAGGCAACAGCAAGCAAAGAAACACGCATAAAAGTAACCTTAATGAAAAATATGTAGAAGAGAGGAAAGGTATTTATTTTTTATTTTATTTTTTTATTTGGAACAGGTGCTTATTTTCTCCAACTACAGACCAAAAAACCACCTTGTGCTTCCCCTCATTTGCTGCATCACCCTCCCCTCCTAGTCTCCCTTGTAGACCTTTTCCAATAAGCAGCAGGGACACTATAATACTATAATAAAGCAATGGGTGTGCCTTAGATGATGCATGCTCATAACTGGAGCAAAGCTGCTCGTGGCTGCAGCAGGGACACTATAATACTATAATAAAGCAATGGGTGTACCTTAGATGATGCATGCTCATAACTGGAGCAAAGCTGCTCGTGGCTGCAGCAGGGACACTATAATACTATAATAAAGCAATGGGTGTGCCTTAGATGATGCATGCTCATAACTGGAGCAAAGCTGCTCGTGGCTGCAGCAGGGACACTATAATACTATAATAA